>NC_072734.1:77619383-77728298 GCF_026930045.1 Uloborus diversus | reverse complement strand
GACTCGACCACTTGTGTAAAAGGACCTAAGAACGTACGCGAAATATCCATTTTGACGATTCTCGAGTTAGTTACAGCTAGTGATGTGCCGGATCGTTAAAAAAGTAGATCCGAGGATACGGATACGGATCCAGATCATTAGTGTTAAGATCCCCGGATACGGATACGGATCTCAAAATGTTTTTGCCCAGTTCAACTATCCAAGTTTAAAATTTATTGCGGAATGTATTCCGGTCACTATAACAACACTGTTTTTTCAAAAAATGTGAACTGCGGCAAAAATATAATCAAGACTATGATTTACTCTTTAAAGAAATCTCCGTTAACATTGAGGGAGAGTTGAAAGGAATGGAACAGCGCTGCATCAATGCTTAGATGGAATGGAAAAATTATTTCTAGCTTACTCGGTAGATGTAGGATACAGGAGCAACCCGAGTAGCATCAACTCATCGGCCGATGATCGGCCGTTCATCGAAATCCGATCAAACTTTGATCGGTCGATGATCGGCCGATGATCGGATTCCGATGAGTTTTCATCGGAAATTGCTCCAATATGTCTCATCGGCAATAGTAGAATCCGATCATCGGAATCCGATGAATTTTGCTCCCTATACCGATGAGATTTGGAGCAATATACGAGCAGTGCTGTTCCGAGGCAATGAATTTTGGATAAAAATACGATGAGATTTGGAGCAATATACGAGCAGTGCCGTTCCGAGCCGATGAATTTTGGATGAAAATACGATGAAATTTGGAGCAATATACGAGCAGTGCTGTTCCGAGGCGATGAATTTTGGATGAAAATACGATGAAATTTGGAGCAATATACGAGCAGTGCTGTTGTTCCGAGGCGATGAATTTAGGATGAAAATACGATGAGAAGTAGTAACAACTACGATATAGGGACAAGCAAGGAGGAAACAAAAATAACAGTGGGAAGAAAACTTGCAGGAGGGGTATTTTCGGATGACGTCATTTGGGAATTACTTAATATATATTATTTTTTATTAACTTGTTTAATTAATTTCTAATTTAACAACTTTTGATGAGCGTGATTCATGAGTTCAATCATAGTCGCTCTAGCCGGGAATCGAACCCTAGTCCTCTGGAATACGAGATTCATATGCTAACCACTAGACAAGTTATGCTAGCTCCATGGCGGAAAATAATGTGTTAAATGGAAAATCATTTGTGGCGCCATCTATCGGGTGGCAAGGCCATGACAGATTTCTGAACGGAAAGTGAGAATTTTATTCAGTGAATATACTTATGGCGCCACAGCTAGTGAAGAGTCGGAGTCGGTAATTTTGGGAGTCAAATTGAACGGAGTGGAATTGTTTTGGAGATAGAGAGAAATCATTCAAGAGCCGGAGTCTCATTTTGTTCGCAATTCCAGTGAGGTAATCGGCGTTGGAATCGTGGAGTTAAAGTTGAATTGATTTTGCAGCAAATTGGAGTAAACCCTTCCAAAATCCAGGAGTCGGATTCGGAGTCAAAGTCTCAGTCATTTTTCCTCCGATTCTCAAACTTGAATGTTGATCCGTATAGCCTTACGTTTGATCAATATTCGGATATTCGAATAATAAAATTTATCCTATTTTAACAGTTGGGAGATTTCCAAAAATTTTAGATTGGGAAAATTTTTATCGGAAAATTTAAACGACCTACTTTTTTTAAGATGAAATGTAACTCGGCAAATTTTCATCGGAAAATTTGATCGTTACGATCTCTTTTTCCGATGAAATGTAGCTCAGCAAATTTTCATCGGAAAACTTGATCGTTACGATTTCGTTTTTCGATGAAATTTCGCTCGGAAAATTTTCATCGGAAAATTTGATCGTTACGATCTCTTTTTCCGATGAAATGCAGCTCGGCAAATTTTCATCGGAAAATTTGATCGTTACGATCTCTTTTTCCGATGAAATGCTGCTCGACAAATTTTCATCGGAAAATTTGATCGTTACGATTTCTTTTTCCGATGAAATGCAGCTCGGCAAATTTTCATCGGAAAATTTGATCGTTACGATCTCTTTTTCCGATGAAATGCAGCTCGGCAAATTTTCATCGGAAAATTTGATCGTTACGATCTCTTTTTCCGATGAAATGCAGCTCGGCAAATTTTCATCGGAAAATTTGATCGTTACGATCTCTTTTTCCGATGAAATGCAGCTCGGCAAATTTTCATCGGAAAATTTGATCGTTACGATCTTTTTTTCCGATGAAATGCAGCTCGGCAAATTTTCATCGGAAAATTTGATCGTAACGATATAGTTTTCCGATAAAAAACAGCTCATCGAAAACCGTTCTCGGATTCTGATCGCATCGATATCAGCGTGCATTACGCGATGAGTTTAGGAGGAGTCGATGATCGGCCGAGCAAAATCCGATGAGTTAATGCTACCTGGAAAGAGTGTAAAGCTGCTACTGGACAGGCTAGAAATAATTTTTCCCATTTTATTTCAGCATAAATGCAGCGCTGACCCGCGCTGCATTTATGCTGTCGCAAATTACTCCGACGCAAATTACTCCGACCGACGGAATAACAGAGCCGGGAACACCTTTACAAACAGTAAATAGAGACTTTTGTCTCACTTTTTTTGAAGGATGCCGGGAAAAACCAAACTGAAGAAAAACAGAACCCCATATCCAATAACAAAAACTAATATTAAACTAAAAATTTAAAATAAAAAAAAACATGTCTCAGAGGGCCGTTGGCTTCTGAAATGATACCTTATAATTTAAATAGGGAATAAAACCTAATTTAAACGGAATTTAAGAGTCTTTTATTCAAATATTTAAAAAATTTTAGAATAGAAACGATCCGTTTAAGATCCGTCAAAAAAGTAATGGATACGGATACGGATACAGATCTTTATTTTTTCTCGGATATTCGCGGATACGGATACGGATAATCGGAACATCACTAATTACAACGAGTTCTATCGTGACGTCTGTATGTACGTACGTATGTATGTGGGTATGTATGTCGCATAACTCAAGAACGGTAAGTCCTAGAAAGTTGAAATTTGGTGCGTAGACTCCTAGTGGGGTCTAGTTGTGCACCTCCCTTTTTGGTTGCATTCGGGTGCTTCTAAGGGGGTCTTTCGCCATTTATTAGGGGTAATCATGGTTAATTTCGATGTAAACTCAAGTGGTGTTGCAATTTGGCGGACAATTGGCGATATATCGCCAGTCTTTTGGTCGCCAAGTTTTGTCGTCAACTTGGCGACAAATTTGGCGATTTTTTTAAAAAATCTGGTTTCAATTTTTTTTTTCTAAATCTCGTTTTAATTTGTCCACTGTTGGTGATATTTAGAGAGTAAACTATTGAATCACATTAAAATTGCCAATGATGGGAAAATGACATAAAACTGGAGTAAAAGGAAGTCATGTGAGGTCATCAGCTCGTTTTTTTTTAATGAAAAATGGAAGAAAAAGTGTGTTTTCAAATTCGATTGATCCTTGAATTATATAAGAAAGTAGAGAAATTATATAGAATTGTATGCACTCAAATTCGAGTTTTTTTGTACTGTGCAGGGAGACAACAAGTAAACGAGCTGATGTGTGAATCACATGACTTCCTTTTACTCCAATTTTAATGTCATTTTCCCATTATTGGCAATTTTAATGTGATTCAATAGTTTACTTTCTAAATATCACCAACAGTGGCCAAATTGAAACCAGATTTTTAAAAAAAATCACCAAATTTGTCGCCAAGTTGACGACTAAAAAACTGGCGATATATCGCCAAGTGTCCGCCAAATTATAACACCACTTGAGTATACATCGAAATTAACAATGATTTCCCCCCAAAAAGGGGCAAAAGACCCTTTTAGAAACACCCGAATGCAACCAAAAAGGGAGGTGCACAACTAGACCCCACTAGGAGTCTACGTACAAATTTCAACTTTCTAGGACATACCGCTCTTGAGTTATGTGACATACATACGCACATACGCATATACGCACATCCGCATATACGCACATACATACATACGTACATACGGACGTCACGAGAAAAGTCGTTGTAATTAACTTGGGGAATGTCAAAACGGATATTTCGAGTGTTTATACGTTCTTAGGCACTTATCCGCGTGTGGTCGGGTTGAAAAAAAAACTCAACATTAATTCCGGGGTGAGCAAAATGGAAGTTATGGCCGAATTTTGAGTGAAATTTTGTTTGCGAATACACTACTTCCTTTTTTGCAAAAGGAAGTAAAAATTGATATTTTACATTTTTGAAGTTTCTTACTCATTTTGGAGAGGGTCCCGACTCCCTGGATCCACTCTTGGCTTCGCCACTGCTTGGTGCAACACGTATTTTTGTGATTTTTAACTACTGTTCGTGGTAATTCAACTGCTTCATATTATCATACCTAAAAATTTGTTAAGTACATAAGTACTTATTATTAGGGTTTGTAAGTGCATATTATTTACTCGTGCATAACATTTATATATTGTAGACAATATAGGCTAACTTTTTAGTTTCGTAAAGTAACGACTTGACCATAATTACTTGATTCTCTAACCCCCCCCCCCCCCCCGCTCTTTTCTTCAACTATTTGTTTATTAAATCTAAAAAGAGCTTTGTACAATGTATATGTTTTAGACATTAAATTCAATGCTTTTCTAACGATTCCGTACTTTAGAATTAACTTATTTTGCTGGAAAAAATTTAAATTTCAGTTTTTAAGGTGGAATGTCCTCTATATTATTATGCTTCAATTTATAAATATAATCAGTACCAGGAGCGGACTGGCCAGAGGTCGGCTAGTCGAGGATCCCCAACTGGGCCAACCACTGAGTGGGCAACTTCAAGCAATTTTTTTTATTGAACTATATATATGTTTAAATTCGCACCTAACATTTTTTTGAAATGGTATTATAAGTTTTGAAAAAAACATGTAATTTGTTTACTCTATGGAAAAAAGTGTTTGGAAACAAGTGTTATTTTTTTCTTTCCTAAGCACAGCCCAGGGACCAAAGTAAATAGCCGAAGCCCACACGGGCGAATGCTTTTCTCTCTTATCAACTTTTTCTCTAGTTTTTAGAACCCTGGAGGCCAACAAGGCACCCACATTGAGGAAACGGGAGGGGGCAGAGAAATTGCTGACATCTACAAATAAAATATGCCTCGTTCATCTAAAGATTTAGATGCATAAAAAATAAAATAACGAACATCTTTTAAACAAAGCAGATATTACATTTTTTTTCAATTAAAAAAATAATCTTTAACCGCTTTCAAAAAGAAAAAAATAATTGAAAAAAAATAGCCCATTAAAATAAATACATCATATATATATATATATATATATATATATATATATATATATATATATATATATATATATATATATATATATATAAAATCGTTTGCTTTTCCCCTGTTGCAGAAAAATATTTTAAAAAATGAATTTAATGTACTTTCAAAAACAAATACTAAAAATAAATGAACAAAAGAAATATTTTCATTGTCAAAAAAAAAAAAAACCCTGCGCATATTTATGTAAGAACATAAAGGACTTCATACCAACAATAATTATCACACAGTAAAAACTATTACTGCGGAGTCAGAGTCAATCTCATTTTGATGTATTAGAGCGAAGGTTTTTAATTCAAAGATACGGAGTCGGAATCGGTCACTTTCCCTCAAAGTCCGCAGTTCTGCCAAAGTTTGCGGAATCGGAGTCAAAGATTTTAAAATTCCAAGAGTTGCAGGAGTCAGTCATTTTCCCTTCGTGTCAAAATTTTTGCCAAAGCTACGGAGTCAGAGCCGGAGTCGGGGAATCGGAGTCTGATTAATTTTTGTGTACAGGAGTCGGATTGGGAAGTCATAGGCGGATTTAGGCCGAAATATTTGGGGGTGCAACAATAGCAGGGAACTGAGGAGGGGGGGGGATTCCTGCAATAACTAAGGCAGTTGCGAAATCAGAAAATAATTTTAGGGCGGGACACACTTTTAAGTCTAAAAAACGCGATGTAAACCATATTTAGTAAGATTAGGGGATGTGCAATTCTTAACATTTCAAACTGCAGAAAAAGTCTTAAACGAAAGTCGATATTAGAAGCAATGGGTGAATCTAGCTACTGGTTTGGAATGGGATTCACTCCCGAGAAAAAATTTGAAATAGTAGTTTTGAAAACGCAGTTTTACAGTTCTTGGTGATATTTTAGAGGCAAGAAAGGTACGTGTGGCTCCAAGGCTATTTTTAGAAATTTTAGTCTTATAAATGTGACTATAGTCCATATTTATAGTTTGGGTTATGAATGAGTCTCATAGACTGCCTCCAATCGATTTTTTGAAAAGCAGATAGAAATACGTAACCTCTCCCCCACGCTACCTCGTTAACTTTTCATAATTGAAGTTCCGAAAATACTACGGAGGACAATTTTTGATGCTGTTACCGGACGGGGTGTTCTGGAGCTCTCCCCTGGAAAATTTTCGAAATTGAAGTCCTAAAAATGAAGTTCTTTTGCAATAATCCATGGTATTAAAAAAAAAGGATTCTCCCACTTAAAGATTTCGAAATAGTAGTTTTCAAAACCAAAATATTAACACTCTTTGATGATAATAGAGAAAGGGTGGTCAGAAGCCGTTGTTCTAATATTTTCCAAAATTAAAGTCTTAAACACATGAGTGTAAGACCATACTTGGTAACGTTAGGGACACTGCAGTATTTCAAAACTGAAACTCCAAAAACGCAATTTTAAACGATTTTCGATGTATTTAGTGATTAGAAGATCTTCCTTGGAAATTTTGCGAAAGTGAAGCGCAGGAAACGAAATTTGAGGTACTCTGTAATAATTTTAACTGGAGAAAGGAGTTTGCAGAAAAAACATTTTGAGGACTAATAGAAAAAATGAAAACGAAATAGAAAAAAAAAAAGGGAGGGGGAGATATGAAAGAAAGAGGATTGTGCGAGAAGGCACGCAATTCGCCGCCAATAATCGGAAGCTGTTGAAAAATTTGTATGTCAATATTTCTTTTTGAGAGAAAAATTAAGATTTTTTCCCAACACTTTTTTTTTTCGTAAAATAGCTGCGTTTTCCCAAAATGAGATCTTTTCTTCTCTTCAATAATAAAGAATATTTTTTTAAAAACATCTACTCAGCATTTTGTGGGGAGGGTCACCAATCTTGTGCCCCTTCCCCCTGGATGCACAACTGCTGCAAAATGTCCGGAAGTCCTCCTTCAAAAATTTTTGATTTTTTACCTTAAAATTGTTGGTTTTCGGTTGATTTCGGTGTAGATTTTATTAATCAAGTTTCTTGCTATAGCCATGTTTTTTTTTTTTTTTTTTTTTGGACTTGATTAGCCATTGTTGTTTTAAAATAGAAGAATTTGTATTGATATACGAACAAATACCCAATTACAGAACATGCAATTTTATTCTATACAATAACACAGCACTGAACAATAAAGTGTTTGAGAAGTTTCTTTATTTGCATGAAATTATTTAATAGGTTTTTTTCTTTTCCCCAAATGGATAAAATTACTTGAATTCTTAATATGAGCACAGTTATGTTTTTCTTGCACTAGCGCCGTGTGGTGATACACTGGATTCAAGTAAATTTACTAGTATAGGAGCTATGATTTTTTCCTCCAACTGCGTTTCTGAGTGAAATATAGTAAACTAATTTTTTTTCAAAACCCAACCAAAAATTTTGGGGGTGCGGCGCACCCCCTGGCATCCCCGTAAATCCCCCTATGTGGGAAGTAGGTGTAGGTCATCAACAGCTAACAAAATTTGGTTGAAGTAAAGCCGCCTTAATGTTCGTGATCGAAATTGATTTTTAGTTTCCTCTTTGGTTATTGTTATCTAATGTTAAAGGATTGGAACTGTTCAAAATGGAACTTAAACTTTTTCAAATCAAAAGATATTTCTTCTTCAAAAGCTTTTTTCTACAAAGTTTTTTTGAAGCAAATTTGCCTCTTAGTTCGCGGAATTTATATTTGCCTTTGAATTTCCCCCAGCCTCTAATGTAAAGTTTTTTTGAACTGTTCAAAATTGAACGAAAAATTGCTCAAATATAAAAATGAAACATGTGAATAAGGTGTCTTTGCCAAAATCTTTCGAACAACAAAAAAAAAACTAGTATGTTGTGGCCATTACGAAACTTTCTTCTATATTTTTCCTTTTTCTGATCCCTCCCCATGCTTGACGAGGAAGCAATATTCCTAACAAAAACAAAATTACACATGCAAAAACTTGACGACCATCCCAATGTCTGAATTATTGTAAAAACAAAACAAAGAGCGAAAATGGAAAGTTGCTTTAAAAGACTTACTTGAATTAATTACAAATATTTTATTTATTAACAAACATAAGATGGCAACAGTGAAAAATTTTAAATCATTGAGATAATATTTCCGATCATTTCCATACAATTAAAATCACGAGAAATACGCAGACGACAATCTATTACGATTTATCTTTCTTATTGTTGCATTAATAAAAATATTTTTATTCGCAAAAAAAAAAAAAAAAAAAAAAAATCAACACCTCTTGGAGGGATTGGAGTCAAAATTGAACCAAAGCCTCTTTACGTATGGATTCACATATATTCCAAATTTCAACCAGAACGTAGCATTACTTCTTGAGATAGGGCACTCACAATGGAAAAAAAGAACGAGCGATTGCGCTACCCCCTTTTTAGCTGTTGACACCAAAATAAAATCAGCTCTTATACCCACTAAGGGCTACTTGTCAAAAAATTTTTGTTTGATTCCGTTAGTTATTTCTTGAGATACAGCAGTCACAATTGACGACAAAAAACGTTCTATAATTCAACCCCCGTTTGAGCTATTGACACCAAAATTGAATCAGCACCTGCTCCTGTTAGGGGCAACATATGGACCAAATTTTGTTTGATTCCGCCAGTTACTTCCTGAGGAATAGCAAGCACGCGTAACTCAAAAAACGTCCCATTGCTCCACCCCCCTTGGAGGAATTCGCGCCAAAAACCAATGGGCACAAGTTCACATAGGGGCACATATGTGTACCAAATTTCGTTCAATTTCATGCGGTAGTTTTTGCTGTAGAGCAGCCACAAAAAACTGGTCACACACAGACGTGACACACATACACACACACACACAGACAGACAGACATTTTCCAAAAACAGTCGAAATGGACTCAGCACACCTTAAAACGTTCAAATCATTCGAAATTCGAAAATTTGCACGAATCCAATACTTTCTTCTATATATAAGATATAGAAGAAAGTAAAAATTGTTCGAATCGGACTATTCACTCAAAAACAGGGGCGTAGCTAAGGGGGGGGTTTTGGGGACAAACCCCCCCCCCCCGAAAAGTTAGCCTCAAAAAAAAAAGAGAAAAAGAAGAGAGAAGAGAAAGGAAAAAAAAAGAAGAAAAGGAAAAAATTCCAAGCGATTATATATATATATATATATATATATATATATATATATATATATATATATATATATATATAAGAAGTAACCCCCCCCCCCCGAAAGTCGGGTCTAGCTACGCCACTGCTCAAAAGTTATTACGGGAGGGCGGGGGGGGGGGGGGCAGACAGACGACCAACAGACACAGGTGCAGCAGTCACAAGTGACGTATTGAATCAGCACTTGTACCTGTCAGGAGCAACGTATGGACCAAAATTTGTTGAATTCCGCCAGTTACTTCTTGGGGGAATAGCAGGCACGCATAACTCAAGAAATGTTCCATTGCTACTCCCCCCCGTCCCACCCTCTGGATTAAATCGTGCCAAAGACTAATGAGCACAAGTTCACACAGGAGCACATATGTGTACCACATTTCGTTCGATTTCATGCGGTAGTTTTTACTGTAGAGCTTTCACAAAAACCAGTCGCACACATACAGACACAGGGGTAGACGGACGGACACACAAAAAGACAGGTATTTTCCAAAAGCGGCCGAAAAGGACTCGGCACACCTCAAAACGTTCGAATAGGTCAAAATGTGAAAATTGGCACGAAATCAATATACTTCCTTTCATACATTAGATATAGAAGAAAGTAAATAGAAGTAATTTTAAAATGCAATGAACAATTTTTTTTTCTTAAGAAATCACACATACGTCTGCGATTCCTCAAGCACCAAAATTTTGTTCACACACACACACACACACACACACACATCATTACCCTTTCAAATTAGTTTTGATAAAATATGAGCTGTCATGCTCTTGACAAAATGTTCGTTCTTCCGTGGAATGGTCTCATTGTGAATTGTACTATATATCGTCGCGCTTCAGAGCAACAGTAAGACATCTAATCCCAGAAATAACACTTAGATATCCTACGGTTGCTCTGAGGCGACGAAAGACGATATGTTATTTAAATACAGATTAAAAGCTTGCGTATTTTGAGTGCCAAGTACTGTTTTTACTTTCTTCTATATCTAATATATAGAGGAAAGTATTGGATTCGTGCAAATTTTCGAATTTCGACTTTTAACGGATTCGAATGTTTTGAGGTGTGCCGAGTCCATTTCGGCTACTTTCGGAAAATGCCTGTCTGCCTGTGTGTGTGTGTGTGTGTTTGTGTCACGTATGTGTGTGACCAGTTTTTTGTGGTCGCTCTACAGCAAAAACTACCTCAGGAAATCGAACGAAATTTGGTACACATATGTGCCCCTATGTGAACTTGTGCCCATTGGTTTTTGGCGCGAACTTTTCCATGGGGGTAGGAGCAATGGGACGTTTCTTGAGTTCATGCCTGCTATTCCGCAAGAAGTAACTGGCGGAATCAAACAAAATTTGGTTCATATGTTGCCCCTAACACGTACACGTGCTGATTCAATTTTGGTGTCAATAGCTCAAATTGGGTTGAACTATAGAACGTTTTTGTCGCCAATTGTGACTACTGTATTTCAAGAAATAATGAACGGAATCAAACAAAAAATTATCGACAAGTAGCCCTTAGAAAGTATAAGAGCCGATTCTATTTTGGCGTCAATAGTTGAAAAAGGGGTGGCGCAATCGAACGTTCTTTGTTTTCCATTGTGAGTGCCATATCTCAAGAAGTAATGCTACGTTCTGTATGAAATTTGGAATAAATGTGAATACATATGTAAACAGACGTCGGTTCAATTTTGACACCAATCGCTCTATGGGTGGCTGATTTTTACTTTCTTCTATATTTAATATATAGAAGAAAGTATTGGATTCGTGCAAATTTTCGAATTTCGAATTTCGACGGGTTCGAACGTTTTGAGGTGTGCTGAGTCCATTTCGACTATTTTTGGAAAATGTCTGTGTCTGTGTGTGTGTATGTGTGTGTCACGTCTGTGTGTGACCAGTTTTTTGTGGCCGCTCTACAGCAAAAACTACCGCATGAAATCGAACGAAATTTGGTACACATATGTGCCCCTATGTGAACTTGTGCCCATTGGCGCGAATTCATCCAAGAGGGGTGGAGCAATGGGACGTTTTTTGAGTTACGCGTGCTTGCTATTCCTCAGGAAGTAACTGGCAGAATCAAACAAAATTTGGTCCACATGTGCCCCTAACAGGAGCAGGTGCTGATTCAATTTTGTTGTCAATAGCTTAAACAGGGGTTGAGTTATAGAACGTTTTTTGTCGTCAATTGTGACTGCTGTATCTCAAGAAATAACGAACGGAATCAAACAAAAATTTTTTTGACAAGTAGCCCTTAGTGGGTATAAGAGCTGACTTTATTTTGGTGTCAACAGCTAAAAAGGGGGTAGCGCAATCGCCCGTTCTTTTTTTCCATTGTGAGTACCCTATCTCAAGATAATGCTACGTTCTGGTTGAAATTTGGAATATATGTGAATCCATACGTAAACGTAGGGTGGAACGAAAATGACCTTATTTTTTTTTTTTTTCAATTTTTTTTGGTTTGCCGTAGGGGGGAAAAGTTGTCATTTAAGTTTAAAAAGAAGCAGAAGAAATTTCATTGCTTTACTACAACACCTTTAGGTGCCGCAACGAGCTTAAAGTTTGATAAAAACCGAAATTTCCATTTAACAATGAAATTTCTTTTTATGCTTTCCTACTGTATATAACGGCACAAAATATGATACTAAATACATTTTTTAAGCATTACATTAGGAAAAAAGTACTAATTACAAAATACAGTTTTAAAAAAATCATAATCTGTACTAATAATTAAGCTGAAACTCTGTCTGGACATCTAGATGTCTGTCTGGATCTCTGTGACGCGCATAGCGCCTAGACCGTTCGGCCGATTTTCATGAAATTTGGCACAAAGTTAGTTTGTAGCATGGGGGGGGGATGCACCTCGAAGCGATTTTTCGAAAATTCGATTTTGTTCTTTTTCTATTCCAATTTTAATCACATTTACCCGAGCAACATTATAAGATGGGCGAGTAAATTACCAAGTTGTCATAACGTGGAACCGTAACATGGGCATTGGGCAAGCCAATTGGCGAGAAATTCTTCTTACATTATTTGTAAATATACAAGCAAACCAAATGACCTTTTAATTTTTCTACAACGGGCAAAGCCGTGCGGGTATATACTATAAAAGACATTAACAATTCCATTTTTACCATTTAAAGTATTCTTAATGATTGTAAATAAATGGTTAAACCTGTATGATGTTTGTGTCTACTTTTTTGACACATTAAAGTGTTTTTATTTATTTATTTATTTATTTATTTATTTTTCTACCAAATAACTCTTTCTTCCAAATAACTCTTAAGTGAATTTTCCGTCTCTTGCGATTGAACCATACTTTTTAACAGCCGCTTAGGGGTTACAAGTTTAACTTTGAAGGATTCACTAGACAAATGCTTTACCAAGGGGGGATTCGGTTATTTCATTTTCACCCCATGAGATCAAATCGATGTAATCTTTGGCAGCAAAAATTATTTGTTGAGCTTTAAACTTCTTGACACCGCCTTTACTTTGTGTTCTTGCATTCAACACACGTCGTAATCCAAGTTCTCTTACATTTCTACGCTCTTTGCATAACACAGCCAAATGGAGATTTTCTGTTGCATCAAAATACCTATTTCTTTATATAACCCGGTCTATAATGTTCTTAAAATCATGAGAGAGATATCGTGAATGTAAGATGCGTTCAAATAAATGTTTAGAGCAGTAAGTACGAGAAGGTTTTAACTTGATGTTAAACCACACAGGAGCATACGCATTGCCCACTTGATCTGTACAAGAAATGGATCCTTTCTTGAAAATGTATGAATGAATAATGATTACTATTAATATATTTCAGTATTATTATTTGTTTCAAACAATTTTAGCGAAATGCCGTGCCCCATATAAAGGAAACTATACTTTACTACACTTTAACAATGTACTGAGTCAAGAGTCTTCAGATTTTCAGTCGGATTTTTAGTTGCCACGTACAATCGAAACATACGGTTTGCAAATGTAAGTCATCTAGAGTGGGAAAGTTTTCCTAGGTTCCTTGAAGATAAATCTAGTGAGCAAGTCCCACTTGATATCATGAGACACATATCCAATACATATTTGTGATCGGTACTTATGTCCTGTATGTTCTCAAAAAAAAAGGCTATTTTCAATAGGTAAGGAAGTAACCACAGGAAGATTAGAGCAGGTTTCCAGCTGTTGACCTATTTTGTTTTTAAATTCGTATGATTCTTTTGTTTTACCATCTAAGAATCCATTAGGCTTCTATTCCTGTTGTCGCAAAGAAGCTCCTGACGAAATGTAATTTATTCTGGAAACTAAAAAGTCATATATATTTCACTTACAGAAAGGTCTTTTTCAGCCGCACTTTTTATGCCGTGTCTAATAAAACAGTAGCATTTCATTACATCTTCGTAAGTAGTTAGTAAAAGTTCATTGAAATAGCTAAAGATTCCAAAAATAGGACATTCTGACGTTTGTCTCGTCTGCACTTGTTTAGACTGAGCCATTGCAACTCACAACAATGAAGTATCTTACCAAGTAACAAAATTTTACGTTACTCACTAACTCAACTCGACAAAGAAATTGACACCTGATCTGAGCTTGGCCCCACTCACACAAATTCCTCCTGACCAGCCATTTAAACCAACTGACCATTTAAACATCCGCTGCTGCAAGACTCAAGCTCCCAGATGCCAGTGCATTCGGCAAAAAGTGCGTTTTTGCGAAACTTACTTTGCTCTTGCTGCACCTCAAAACATAATCCGAACAACAAAAAAAAAAGTTATTGTGCGACCTGTTGAGCATGAAAATTGCTTTTCGACAGAATTTGGAGCATAAAGATAAATTTGAAATTTTTTTTTTTATTTAAAATGTAGCAAAAATTGCAATTTTGCAAAACTTTATGCTCTTTGCGACACCTCAAGACGTGCTTCAATATTTTTCATATTTTTTTTTACATCTTGTTTGCATGAAAAGACAACTTTTCCGCACTACGGCAAATTGAAACTAAACAGCACGAAACTGCAGTCCTCGGCTGGAAATGACTGAGCTGGCGGTGTATTTCATGTAAACAGGCTTTGGTTCAATTTTAACTCCAATCGCTCCAAGAGGTGTTGATTTTTTTTTTTTTTTTTTTTTTCGAATAAAATAGCTTTATTAATGCAACAATAAGAAAGATAAATCGTAATAGATTGTCGTCTGCGTATTTCTCGTGATTTTAATTCGGAACTCCAGCGCTCGAATACGCTACCTTGCGCTGATTTACATAACTGCCGAAAAACCTATAACATTGCGTTCCATGTGTGTCTGTTGACGTAAACATAGGCAGTTTGTTATGAGTATTTATTAACGCAATCGATGTGTCTTGGATTGCTTTCAGAAAAAGAAAGTATTTTGTCCCTTAATGTTATTCTCGAGCTCTTCAAAATAATGTTAGTCTTGATTATTTCCCTCTAAAAAGTGAGTTGACTGTCGTAAATGGCGTGAAATCCTAAACATATGAAAACTCTGGATTAACAAACTTCGCATCTGCAAGTCTATTCGAAGCATTTTTTTTTTTTTTTTTGGAAGAGGATAACTTTATACAAGGTAAATTTTTTTTATTGTTTTGTGTGAATTTGTAAGAATATGTTTTTTTTCTCTCTCTTAATCTTAAGCTCAAAAGAATGATAGTATGCAGTATTATCGTAGAACGGAATGAAAAAGGTTTAACCACACATGAGAATTTTCATCGCGAAAATAGTGCGATTATAGTTTAGGGTTATAGTTTTAGTATTATGCGAGCAAAGAACACTTCTTGCTTGGCGAGATTTTGCATGTCAGTTGTAAACCATTTTTATTTTTTATCATGTGTGGATTAAAATGGTAGAAAGATAACAGAATTTGATAAGTTTAAAGAAATAATGGAAGATCAATTAAAAAGAAAACTACCGCCATGTATCCGTGAGAATTTTATTGATGATGCATGACAGAATTAATTCATAATTCAGAAATTAGAAACATACGAAACCGAATGTAAAACAATTAGCGCTAGCCAAACAAAACAAAGAACTTTCATCTTCCTCTTTTGATAACACTGATAAACAAAGGTTTATTTACATGAAATATTTATAGTGTTCATATGGCTACAATAAAAATGTAGTTTTATCAAGAATTGATAAATTTCGAATTCAACATCGTGGAAATGGCTGCTTACAACTACGAACTACGTAATTTGCATTAAGTTTTGACACTTAGTAATGCTTCTTGAATTCCCATTTCTTTTTACATGGGCCAGAATATCCACAAGACATGAAAATTAATTTAAAAAGAATAAAACAAAAAACTCATGCATACAAACAAAAATTACTAGGCTTTTTAGCATATTCTACGCTACAGCGTGCGTTTGTTTTAGTTTTTTCATCCGCCATTAGACGGCGGCTGCAGTGCCCCCTATAGTTCGTTAGAGTTGCGAATCGTATGGAAATAATCGGAAATATTATTTCTATTTCTATTTCTATTCAAGAGTCACAACTGACTACAACTGTATTTATGTCGAGGTCTGCATACTAGTGCCTTGCCTCCATTATTTTATATACCGATAGATGGCAGCACCATCACCGGATCGAACAGTTAATGAGAATTTAGAACTAGTCCAAGAGCTAATAGCTACCTGGTACTAGCACCCCCAGAGGTATCGTTTCACTTGGAGGACATTGAGACCACGAGCATATTTAACGTCGCCCAGTCCCCTTTAATGACGACGGTGGGTCTTCGACCAGCGGGGATCGAACCCGAGCCCCTCCGGCCCCGAGTCCA
This sequence comes from Uloborus diversus, assembly GCF_026930045.1. Classification (NCBI taxonomy): domain Eukaryota; kingdom Metazoa; phylum Arthropoda; class Arachnida; order Araneae; family Uloboridae; genus Uloborus; species Uloborus diversus. The sequence continues at coordinate 77,712,129 of NC_072734.1, read as the reverse complement.
ATGCCCTACCGATCAGGCTACCACGGCCCATTGGAAATATTATGTCAATGATTTAAAATTTTTAACTGTTGCCATCTTATGTTTGTTAATAAATAAAATATTTGTAATTAATTCAAGCAAGGCTTTTAAAATAACTTTCAATTTTCGCTCTTTTGCTTTGCTTTTACAATAATTCAGACATTGGGATGGTCGTCAAGTTTTTGCATGTGTAATTTTGTTTTTGTTAGGAATATTGCTTCTTCGTCAAGCATGTGGGGAGGGATCAGAAAAAGGAAAAGTATAGAAGAAAGTTTCGTGATGGCCACAACATATTAGTTTTTTGTGAGAATAAAAATAGGTTTATAATTGCAGCACTAACAAAGATAAATCGTAATGAACTTTCATCTGCGAAATTCATGTGATTTTAATTGTTGAAAAATTACAAGAAAATCGCGATGATTTAAACTTTTTAACTGTTGCCATTTTGTGTTTCTTAACAAATAAATGTTTGCAATTATTTCAAGCAAGGTTTTTAAAATAATTTTCAATTTTCATTCTTTGCTTTGCTTTTGAGATAAATCGGAATGGCCGTTAAGTTTTGCCGTATGTAATTTTGCTTTTGTTGGGAATATTGCTTCCTTGTCAAGCATGGGGAGGTGTCAGAATTATAAGAAAGATATAGAAGAAAGTTTCGTGATGGCCACAACATACTACTAGTCTCTTTTTATTTTCAATTTGAATTCTTATCGTTACATGTGTCTCTAACCAGTCACAAATATTTAAGCTTCGAAGTATGGTGGGTTTAGGGCCATGGTAGTTTTGCTTATATAGAAGCAATGTAATTTTTTTCTTTTTAATTTATTTACAATGGTGGGTCAAAATGTAATTTTGCCGGCGACTGGGCCAAAGGTAGCCAGACCGTCCCTGATTCGCAACTCCAGCGCTCGAATACGCTACCTTGCGGTAATTTACACAATTAAAGAAAACGGTAAAACATTGCATATTCCCCGTGTGTCTGTTGGTAAACATAGGCAGTTTGTTTATGAGTATTTATTGACGCATTCGATGTGTCTTAAATTGCTTTCAGCAACAGAAATTGTTTCCTCCCGTAATGGTATTCTCGAGCTTCTCAAAAGAATGTTAGTTTCATTATTTTCCTCTAAAATGTGAGTTGACTGTCGTAAATTCGAAATCCTAAACACTAGAAAACTCTGGATTACCACGCATTTGCATGAAATGTACGCATATGCAGAAACAAATATGCTGTTCGAAGCTTTTTTTTTTTTTTTTTTGAGCTGTCACGATTGCTTATTGCTTTCATTTCACCGTCGTTGATGTTGTGGTTCCTTTTTCAGCTTGGATCAGGGACACCAGCACCACCGCCCACCGGCCTTTGCAGGCGCGGCTCCGAGCACTGCCTCCTGGAATCCGTTTCTCCTAGTCAATGCCGACCATGTCCTACACACACGCGCGCTCATACACACACACACACACACACACGCTCATTAACATAAGCCTTTACACATGCGGCAACAAATATTGACAACTCAACTTTTTGCTATTGAAGTGAAGTGAAGCGCTACGTCTTGTCATTGCGCCAAATTACTCGCGCCTCGCACTCGTACGAATCACGTGTAGATAATCCTTAGAATTTTTACCATTTTCTTTTCCCTTCTTGTATTGTCCAAAAATGTTTGAATAAATGTGTTACTTTTCTGTAACTTCGTTTTCTTCATGAACATAACACGCCAACCTGCCGTAAATTGGTGACCTGAGGACTTATTAAAAAAAGTGTATGCAGTTAATGTTAACTGGATGCAGCCTTAAGAATGCCGTGTTAATGAAGCATTTGGCGTCATTGTTTTCCTGAGGACTTTGATTAGTAAGTTTTTGCATTTGGAGCTACTACCGTGAGTTAGCGATGACTGCTCCCGATCAACAAAATCAGATTTGCGAAAGTTGCTCTTCGCATCCCACCAAGTTTTGCCTCTGGCCCTCAAACTCCTGTTGGACAACCTCATCAATCAATGCCGCAAAGTCAAGCAGTCAGTGGAAATCAACCTCATGGGCCTGATGTTCCACAAAATTTTAGTACAACACCTCACCCTCCTGTTGGTCACTCACCTGGCCCCCAACAGCAGCAGCAGCAGCAACAACAATTTCCAGTCTCTCAATAAGCTCAACAGCAGCAGGCACAGCAACAGCCCCATCAACAACAACAACCACAGGCTCAACAGCAGCAGCAACATGCATCGCAACAACCACAGCAACAGCCTCAGCAGCAACTTGTACCCTAGCAACAAACACAACAGCAGCCGCATCAGCAACAAGCCGGATCCCAGCAGTCTCCCGCTAACCAACAACAAACGAGCATACAGTACAGCCAGACTGCTATTCAGCCTCATCAGTCCCAGAGCAATTTCAATATTTCTCAGAGCACCACTCCCCAGCCTCAAATGTACACTACCCAATCTACTACATAAACCAATTACCTCACCGAGTGGTTCTTCATTGAAACCTACAACTCCTTCATCAGAGGATGAAGCAACTGTTCAACCAAGGACTACACGTTCTGGACGTCATGTACATTTTCCCGTAGGATATCGTTGACACTGGGAGGGGAGTATGCGGCAACAAATATTGACAACTCAACTTTTTGCTATTGAAGTGAAGTGAAGCGCTACGTCTTGTCATTGCGCCAAATTACTCGCGCCTCGCACTCGTACGAATCACGTGTAGATAATCCTTAGAATTTTTACCATTTTCTTTTCCCTTCTTGTATTGTCCAAAAATGTTTGAATAAATGTGTTACTTTTCTGTAACTTCGTTTTCTTCATGAACATAACACGCCAACCTGCCGTAAATTGGTGACCTGAGGACTTATTAAAAAAAGTGTATGCAGTTAATGTTAACTGGATGCAGCCTTAAGAATGCCGTGTTAATGAAGCATTTGGCGTCATTGTTTTCCTGAGGACTTTGATTAGTAAGTTTTTGCATTTGGAGCTACTACCGTGAGTTAGCGATGACTGCTCCCGATCAACAAAATCAGATTTGCGAAAGTTGCTCTTCGCATCCCACCAAGTTTTGCCTCTGGCCCTCAAACTCCTGTTGGACAACCTCATCAATCAATGCCGCAAAGTCAAGCAGTCAGTGGAAATCAACCTCATGGGCCTGATGTTCCACAAAATTTTAGTACAACACCTCACCCTCCTGTTGGTCACTCACCTGGCCCCCAACAGCAGCAGCAGCAGCAACAACAATCTCCAGTCTCTCAATAAGCTCAACAGCAGCAGGCACAGCAACAGCCCCATCAACAACAACAACCACAGGCTCAACAGCAGCAGCAACATGCATCGCAACAACCACAGCAACAGCCTCAGCAGCAACTTGTACCCTAGCAACAAACACAACAGCAGCCGCATCAGCAACAAGCCGGATCCCAGCAGTCTCCCGCTAACCAACAACAAACGAGCATACAGTACAGCCAGACTGCTATTCAGCCTCATCAGTCCCAGAGCAATTTCAATATTTCTCAGAGCACCACTCCCCAGCCTCAATTGTACACTACCCAATCTACTACATAAACCAATTACCTCACCGAGTGGTTCTTCATTGAAACCTACAACTCCTTCATCAGAGGATGAAGCAACTGTTCAACCAAGGACTACACGTTCTGGACGTCATGTACATTTTCCCGCAGGATATCGTTGACACTGGGAGAAGAGTATGCGGCAACAAATATTGACAACTCAACTTTTTGCTATTGAAGTGAAGTGAAGCGCTACGTCTTGTCATTGCGCCAAATTACTCGCGCCTCGCACTCGTACGAATCACGTGTAGATAATCCTTAGAATTTTTACCATTTTCTTTTCCCTTCTTGTATTGTCCAAAAATGTTTGAATAAATGTGTTACTTTTCTGTAACTTCGTTTTCTTCATGAACATAACACGCCAACCTGCCGTAAATTGGTGACCTGAGGACTTATTAAAAAAAGTGTATGCAGTTAATGTTAACTGGATGCAGCCTTAAGAATGCCGTGTTAATGAAGCATTTGGCGTTATTGTTTTCCTGAGGACTTTGATTAGTAAGTTTTTGCATTTGGAGCTACTACCGTGAGTTAGCGATGACTGCTCCCGATCAACAAAATCAGATTTGCGAAAGTTGCTCTTCGCATCCCACCAAGTTTTGCCTCTGGCCCTCAAACTCCTGTTGGACAACCTCATCAATCAATGCCGCAAAGTCAAGCAGTCAGTGGAAATCAACCTCATGGGCCTGATGTTCCACAAAATTTTAGTACAACACCTCACCCTCCTGTTGGTCACTCACCTGGCCCCCAACAGCAGCAGCAGCAGCAACAACAATCTCCAGTCTCTCAATAAGCTCAACAGCAGCAGGCACAGCAACAGCCCCATCAACAACAACAACCACAGGCTCAACAGCAGCAGCAACATGCATCGCAACAACCACAGCAACAGCCTCAGCAGCAACTTGTACCCTAGCAACAAACACAACAGCAGCCGCATCAGCAACAAGCCGGATCCCAGCAGTCTCCCGCTAACCAACAACAAACGAGCATACAGTACAGCCAGACTGCTATTCAGCCTCATCAGTCCCAGAGCAATTTCAATATTTCTCAGAGCACCACTCCCCAGCCTCAAATGTACACTACCCAATCTACTACATAAACCAATTACCTCACCGAGTGGTTCTTCATTGAAACCTACAACTCCTTCATCAGAGGATGAAGCAACTGTTCAACCAAGGACTACACGTTCTGGACGTCATGTACATTTTCCCGCAGGATATCGTTGACACTGGGAGGGGAGTATGCGGCAACAAATATTGACAACTCAACTTTTTGCTATTGAAGTGAAGTGAAGCGCTACGTCTTGTCATTGCGCCAAATTACTCGCGCCTCGCACTCGTACGAATCACGTGTAGATAATCCTTAGAATTTTTACCATTTTCTTTTCCCTTCTTGTATTGTCCAAAAATGTTTGAATAAATGTGTTACTTTTCTGTAACTTCGTTTTCTTCATGAACATAACACGCCAACCTGCCGTAAATTGGTGACCTGAGGACTTATTAAAAAAAGTGTATGCAGTTAATGTTAACTGGATGCAGCCTTAAGAATGCCGTGTTAATGAAGCATTTGGCGTCATTGTTTTCCTGAGGACTTTGATTAGTAAGTTTTTGCATTTGGAGCTACTACCGTGAGTTAGCGATGACTGCTCCCGATCAACAAAATCAGATTTGCGAAAGTTGCTCTTCGCATCCCACCAAGTTTTGCCTCTGGCCCTCAAACTCCTGTTGGACAACCTCATCAATCAATGCCGCAAAGTCAAGCAGTCAGTGGAAATCAACCTCATGGGCCTGATGTTCCACAAAATTTTAGTACAACACCTCACCCTCCTGTTGGTCACTCACCTGGCCCCCAACAGCAGCAGCAGCAGCAACAACAATCTCCAGTCTCTCAATAAGCTCAACAGCAGCAGGCACAGCAACAGCCCCATCAACAACAACAACCACAGGCTCAACAGCAGCAGCAACATGCATCGCAACAACCACAGCAACAGCCTCAGCAGCAACTTGTACCCTAGCAACAAACACAACAGCAGCCGCATCAGCAACAAGCCGGATCCCAGCAGTCTCCCGCTAACCAACAACAAACGAGCATACAGTACAGCCAGACTGCTATTCAGCCTCATCAGTCCCAGAGCAATTTCAATATTTCTCAGAGCACCACTCCCCAGCCTCAATTGTACACTACCCAATCTACTACATAAACCAATTACCTCACCGAGTGGTTCTTCATTGAAACCTACAACTCCTTCATCAGAGGATGAAGCAACTGTTCAACCAAGGACTACACGTTCTGGACGTCATGTACATTTTCCCGCAGGATATCGTTGACACTGGGAGGGGAGTATGCGGCAACAAATATTGACAACTCAACTTTTTGCTATTGAAGTGAAGTGAAGCGCTACGTCTTGTCATTGCGCCAAATTACTCGCGCCTCGCACTCGTACGAATCTCGTGTAGATAATCCTTAGAATTTTTACCATTTTCTTTTCCCTTCTTGTATTGTCCAAAAATGTTTGAATAAATGTGTTACTTTTCTGTAACTTCGTTTTCTTCATGAACATAACACGCCAACCTGCCGTAAATTGGTGACCTGAGGACTTATTAAAAAAAGTGTATGCAGTTAATGTTAACTGGATGCAGCCTTAAGAATGCCGTGTTAATGAAGCATTTGGCGTCATTGTTTTCCTGAGGACTTTGATTAGTAAGTTTTTGCATTTGGAGCTACTACCGTGAGTTAGCGATGACTGCTCCCGATCAACAAAATCAGATTTGCGAAAGTTGCTCTTCGCATCCCACCAAGTTTTGCCTCTGGCCCTCAAACTCCTGTTGGACAACCTCATCAATCAATGCCGCAAAGTCAAGCAGTCAGTGGAAATCAACCTCATGGGCCTGATGTTCCACAAAATTTTAGTACAACACCTCACCCTCCTGTTGGTCACTCACCTGGCCCCCAACAGCAGCAGCAGCAGCAACAACAATCTCCAGTCTCTCAATAAGCTCAACAGCAGCAGGCACAGCAACAGCCCCATCAACAACAACAACCACAGGCTCAACAGCAGCAGCAACATGCATCGCAACAACCACAGCAACAGCCTCAGCAGCAACTTGTACCCTAGCAACAAACACAACAGCAGCCGCATCAGCAACAAGCCGGATCCCAGCAGTCTCCCGCTAACCAACAACAAACGAGCATACAGTACAGCCAGACTGCTATTCAGCCTCATCAGTCCCAGAGCAATTTCAATATTTCTCAGAGCACCACTCCCCAGCCTCAAATGTACACTACCCAATCTACTACATAAACCAATTACCTCACCGAGTGGTTCTTCATTGAAACCTACAACTCCTTCATCAGAGGATGAAGCAACTGTTCAACCAAGGACTACACGTTCTGGACGTCATGTACATTTTCCCGCAGGATATCGTTGACACTGGGAGGGGAGTATGCGGCAACAAATATTGACAACTCAACTTTTTGCTATTGAAGTGAAGTGAAGCGCTACGTCTTGTCATTGCGCCAAATTACTCGCGCCTCGCACTCGTACGAATCTCGTGTAGATAATCCTTAGAATTTTTACCATTTTCTTTTCCCTTCTTGTATTGTCCAAAAATGTTTGAATAAATGTGTTACTTTTCTGTAACTTCGTTTTCTTCATGAACATAACACGCCAACCTGCCGTACACACATACACCCACGCCTACGTGCATACACACTGGTCTACGCACACACCAAGTCTACACATGCACGCACGCGCGCCTACACATACATACATGTCTACACACACACACACACGTCTGCACACACACACAACTTTAAACACGTAGCCGCCCAGGAGGAGGGGCAGGCTTGGGGGGACAGGAGCCGTATCTAGAAGCAATAACTTCAATGAGTAGGGCCCTGTCGCAACTCGTGATTGCGAAAAACATAATTTGAATTCAAAATTTCAGAGTTCAGGTTTTTTTTTTTTTTTTTTGAAAGAGGATAACGTTATACCAGGTAAAATTGTTTTGTGTGAATTTGTACGAATACGGGGTTTTTTCCCCTTAAGCTCGAAAGAAGGATTTAATAACATTAGCAGAAGAATTCGAGCTTTCATCTCTGCCTAGTTAAAAAATAACTAATTTGACTAACCTAATTTTATTGCAGCATTTGGTTGGAATGGACAGTATGCAAAATATTTTCTTTAATATATTGTCGTAGGACGAAATAAAAAATGTTTAACCGAGAAAGAAATTTGAAACAAAAACAAAAGCCGAAAATTTTCATCGCCAAAATAGTGAGTCAATTTTACTTTATTGCTTTCATTCTCAGCTGAAGAGTTTCACCAAAAATTTGTTTAGGGTTATAGTTTTAGTATTGTGCGAGCAAAGAACCTTTGGCAAGATTTCACATGTCAATTAAACCATTTTAATTTTTTATCATGAGTGGAATAAAATGGTAGAAAGATTACAGAATTCGATGAGTTAAAAGAAGTAATGGCAGATCAATTGAAAAGAAAACTGCCACCATATATCCGTGAGAATTTTGTTGTTGATTTGCATTGCATGACAGAATTAAATCATAATTCAGAAATTAGAAGCATACGAAACAGAAAAACGTAAAATTAGCCGATTCGGCAATTTGAGAAAAATAACTCAGCTACAAATGCAAAATAATTAGCGCTAGCCAAGCAAGGCAAAGAAGCCTCCTTTTCCCTTCTTTTGGTAACAATAATTCTTAATGACATATAATTAAATTATCTACACTGTAAAAAAATTTAGTGTATGTCAACACCAAAAATGGTGGCAACTACTTTACACAAAGTGTCGTGTAGTGAAACACCACAGATAATTCTTGGTGTTTGTATAGCATTAATTGTTATTCTTGTCAGTCTTATGGCCACACGAAAATGTAGTTCCATCAAGAATTGATAAATATCGAAGAATTCAACATAGTGGAAATGGCTGCTTAGAGCTACGAACTACAAAATTTGCATTAATTTCGCCAACAAACTATAGTAAGCACTGAAGCCACTGTCTAATGGCGGATGAAAAAGGTAAAACAAACGCATGCTGTAGCGTAGAAAATGCTATTAAGTCAAGTAATTTGTGTTTGTATGCATGATTTTTTTTTTTTTTTTGCTTTATTCTTTTAAAATTAATTTTTAAAGTCTTGTGGATATTCTGTTCCACGTAGAAAGAAATGAGAATTCAAGAAGCATTACTAAACGTCAGAAATTAATTCAAATTACGTAGATCGTAGTTCTCAGCCATTTCCACGATATTGAATTCGATATTTATCAATTCTTGATGGAACTACATTTTCATTGTGGCCATAAGACTGACAAGAATAACATTTAATGCTAGATAATTTAATTATATGATATTACGAATTATTACCAAAAGAGGAAAGATGATACTTCTTTGTCTTATTTGGCTAGCACTCATTGTTTTACAATTGTAGCTAAGTTATTTTTTTCAAATTGCCAAATAGGTTAATTTAAAATTTTTCTGTTATGTTTTTAATTTCTGAATTATGATTTAATTCTGTCATGCTACGCATATCATCAACAAAATTCTCACGGATATATGATGATAGTTTTCTTTTTTATTCATCTTCCATTATTTCTTTAAACTTATCGAATTTTGTAATCTTTCTACCATTTTAATCCGCTAATGATAAAAAATAAAAATGGTTTAACTGACATGCGAAATCTCACCAAGTGTTTTTTGCTCGCACAATACTAAAACTGTTCGCAACTCCAATAAACTATAGGAGGCGTTGCAGCCACTGTCTAATGGCGGATGAAAAAGGTAAAACAAACAAATGCCGTATCTTATAACTTGCTTTGACGCTTAGTGAATGGCAATAATTTTTCATCGTGTTTGTGGAAAGTTTTCTTTTCTATTCTTCTGAAATCATATTTTCTTACTACTATTATATATGCGAAAGTTTGTCTGTATGGATGTATGGATGTTTGTTACTCTTTCACACAAAGACTACTGAATGGATTTTGATGAAACTTTACAATAATATAGCTTATGCATCAGAATAACACATAGGGTAGTTTTCGTCCCATTATGGGGGGCAATAAAACACAATTTTCGTATTTTACTAATATTATACAGTCAAACCCCGCTATAGTGAACCCGGGATATAGCGATCCCCCGGTTGTAGCGATCCTTTTGAACGGTCCGAACTGAAGTCCTATGTCATTAATGCAATTTCAAACGCTTGTAACGATCCCCAATTGTTCGAAAATCGGCTATAGTGAACCAAAATTTTCAAAAATTTCAAGCTTTTCAACATTTGGTGCAAAAAGTAAGAAAGAAATCCTTTCATTCGTAAACGTTCCTGACCTAAAAAGTGGATACACTTCAAACAAATTTTATTGGACAAATTTTATGACTTTAAAAATGTGCAAAGAAGTTTTCTGGTTTCATGTGCTTCAGTATTTTCTGATCTATGCAAAAACCTTTCACAAGAACAATTTCACTTTGAACTCATCTTCTGATATTGATGAAGAAATAGGAGATCCCGAACCTCCAATTTCAGCTCCGAAGGCAACTGTCAATGTTTTTAACTTTTTTACTTCCTTTTACAAAAAAGGAAGTATTGTATTCGCGAAAAAATTTTCACTCAAAAATCGCCCTTAATTTCCATTTTGCTCACCTCCAAATGAATGTTGAGTTTTTTTTTCGATTCGACCACATGCGGAAAAGTGCCTAAGAATGTATAGACACGCGAAATATCCATTTTGACCATCACCGAGGTAATTACAACGACTTTTCTCGTGACGTCTGTATGTATGTGCGTATGTGTGTATGTGCGTATGTGCGTATGTGCGTATGTATCTCGCATAACTCAAAAATGGTATGTCCTAGAAAGTTGAAATTTGGTACATAGACTCGTAGTGGGGTCTAGTTGTGCACCTCCTATTTTGGTTGCATTCGGGTGTTTCTAAAGGGGTCTTTTGCACCTTTTTGGGGGGAAATCATTGTTAATTTCGATGCAAACTCAAGTGGTGTTATAATTTGGCGGTCACTTGGCGATATATCGCCAGTCTTTTGGTTGCCAAGTTTTGTCGCCAACTTGGCGAAAAATTTGGCGTTTTTTTTTTTAAAATCTGCTTTCAATGTGGCCATTGCTAGTGATATTTAAAGAGTTAGAGAGAGAATCCCATTAAAATTGCAATAATAGGGAAATAGCATTAAATTGGTGTAAAAGGAAGTCATGTGATGCACACATCAGCTCGGTTTTTTTTGCAACTGAAACATGTTGCGGATTTGTTTCCAACAGCTGACGAAAAAAGTGGTGAAATGCGTTTAAAATCAAAATGCTTGCAACCTAAAATAACATCTTTCGTCCATGCTGTAGAATTTTTTTTTTTCATAGAAAAAGTAAATTTTTATAGTTTGCTTTTTACTGAGTACAATGTAAATAATACATTTCACTTTTTGTGAACCTAACTACTGATAGAAACATTGTGTAATTAGGATGTCCATTATGGAAGTAATTGAGTGAATTTAGACTTTTTTTAAAAATCGGATGTAGCGAACACTCGGCTACAGCGATCTCTCAAGTCGGTCAGTTGAGGGTTCATTATAGCGGGGTTTGACTGTATATGCGAAAGTTTGTCTGTATGGATGTATGGATGTTTGTTACTCTTTCACGCAAAAACTACTGAACGGATTTTTATGAAACTTTACAATAATATAGCTTATACATCAGAATAACACATAGGGTTGTTTTCGTCCCGTTATGGGGGGGGGGGCAAAACCCCCTTAGGGGGGCAATAAAACACAATTTTTGTATGAATCCTCTAATATGAGGATGAAAAAAATATCTGCACATATTTACATTATATGTCCATCGAAAGCTCTGATTTTTCTGCTGAAGATGGCACCTGTTCGAAATTTCTAAGTAGAATAAAAAACGAGTAATGAGCTTTTTTGTTCCATGTTCGAAGGCTTTCTTCAACTCGATATAGTATTTAGTGTATCATCTCAACTCCCTGTCGATAGCGACAATTGTTGTATTGTTTACTATCTTTGCTTTTCGTGACTGTTCAAGGCTTTTTTCTCAAGTCAAATCTTGAAGTAAGGTTTTTGCTCAAGATTGGCAAATAATACACGGATTTGGCTGATTATTTTCCATATTAATGCAACTTTGAGGCAATTAATGCGTTTTTTTTTTTTTTTTTTATTTATTTTTGTTGACTGGCTATTTAATCGTTTAGCAGGAATCTAGCCAAACTTTTTTTGTGGAATCATTTCAATAGCTGAAGCATTTGGCAATTTTTTCAACTGTCACTGTTTGTGAAGCTAAAAAGTATGCTATACTGTTTCTCGATTTTCACCATGTAACCAAATATCGCCATTTCTTTAATATTTCTTTCTTTAAATTTGTTAACATGTAAAGCAATTCTCCAACTAAAGCAAGCAAATCAATAAACAGCACAAAAACTTTTATTAATTTGTCTTTGCGCACAATTTCAAACAATTGCCACATTTTTACTATTTATTGGAAACATTTCGGGTAGCAACAATTTTATAATCACCAGAAGTATCTCAGTATTTGGCGACACTATCTCTTCGATGAAAATTAATAACACACAGTTTTACAAAGTAGGAAGGGAGAGCCTCATTTAAGGTATCCCAATACGATTAATGCAAATTTAATAACATTTTAAATCGCAGTAAGAGATTACGGGCGGCTACGTTTTTTAAAAGTTTGTACTTCAATAGCAATATAGAAAAGGTTTTAGACTATGTTCAAAAAAAAAGAGAAAGATTAAAAATTAATTTGAATTTTGACATCTGGAATTCAAATTATGTTTTTCGCAATCACGTGTGTGTGTGTGTGTGTGTGTATGTAGGCGTGTGTGTTTGTGTCTGTGTGCAGGCATGAGTATGTGTGTGTGTGTGTGTGTGGACATGAGTGTGTGTGTATGTATGCACGTGTGTGTAGGATCTGGAAGCAACCTGGAGACTTTGCTCGCTAGAGTATCAGCATCAGAAGGGGCCGTCGACGGTGGTGCTGCAGAGGGGGTGGGGGGAAAATAAAATCATAGGAATTCAAAACAGTCAAGTGAGAACAATAAGCAATGTGATTGCTCAAAAAAGATAATTTTTTTAAACAAGTGAAGTTTAATTTCATATTTTGGAAATTCCTCAAATTTGTATATGCTTAAGTATCGTTTTTTCGTTTCTAAAAGAGTATTATTTTGTTCTTCATACTTATTGCCATTTTATTTTTATGGATTAGGAAGAAGCTCTATTTTTAATCACGTCAAAGCGGTGTATTTTGAGGTTTTTCAGTTACAGCAGAGAACGAATAAAAGTAGCGATTGTTTCTCATAATTATTACAGACCCAGGCAACGACGGGTATTTTTGCTACGTACAATTATCTGGTAACTAAATAAAGTTATGAAATAGAATCTGCCCCCCTACCACCAAGTTACCGTCGAACAAAGATTTATTTTTCGCCAGGAACGGCCAAATACATGCAGACATTTTCTTTATAGCATCTTCTGTTCGGAATTAAAAATCCTTTCTTATGAATATAGATTAACCAAACATTTTACGCAATTTCATAAACTTGGCAAATCTCTGGCGAATGTATGGTACTGTGGTCCTTTGGCGATTAATAATGGATTTGGATTTATTATTTTACATTTTAACGCTGCTTTCAATTGCAAAAATATAAAATGAAACTAAACAAAATGATATTTTAAAAACTTATTTGATAGGAAGAGTTATGATAACGTGTTCGGGACGAGTGTTCAAAATTTTGGCGCTACAGCCATTATAAAAGTTGCATTAAAATGTAAAAGTTCCGCCAAATTAATTTTGGTAAAAAGATTATGAGGTATGGAAGTTAAAATTAATCTGCAAAATTAGTGAAAAAACACTCTTAAATAACATTAAAACTACTATTAAAATGTAAATTAGTTCACCAAATTCATTTTTATCTCCATCTTACCAGGCGATTACGTCAGTGCATTGGCGAATTATTTAAAATTTTTATGAAACTTTTCATTTTCTTTTTTCTTTTTTGTGTGTGTATTTTTAAGGGTTAATGATGCTAATTAGGATTTTGTGGAATTAATGTCCCTATTTTAATGGCGACAATGGAGAATACTGTTCTTTCTTTCTTTTATTTATTTTTATTTATTTATTTATTTTTGTTTTTTGTCCTATCGACATGTACTGATGAAGATTTTTGGAAATAATCATGACTGAGATCATCAGAGGGAAATGTTATTTGAAAACGCTGATAGAAACCATTCTAATAGAGACTTTTGGGAATTTTTTCTCTTTTGCGAAATGAGAAGTTTTTTGTACTATTGTCCTTGTAGTGAAGTGAAGTCACTGATTCCTGCGAGCGAGCAACTCAACTCGAGCGGAGAGCAGGAGTGGAACGAAAACAATTCGGCGATCGAACAGACGCGTTTGATTTGGTGTGTATCATTGTAAGATTAATAAATAATATGGAGTCAGATGATAGTGTTTACTGAATCAACAACAACACTAAAGCTACAGTGGTGACCTATTTTGTGCATTGAAAATGAGTACTGATAAAGAAATTCCGAAACAAAGCGTTTCAACGGACGTTCTTTCTGAAACCGAAAGCACTGAGCAAGCCTGCTTTGTGGGTCATGTTGGAGTGAAAGTTCCACCGTTTTGGAAGCCTGATCCCAGGATTTGGTTTCTGCAGTTAGAAGCACAGTTCCGCCGTGCAAAAATCACAAGTGACGAAACAAAATTCGACCTAGTCGTCAGTTCCATAGAGGAGGATATCCTAGCGCAAGTTACGGACATTTTAGTTACCCCACCACCCAACAACAAATATGACGCAATAAAAGATCGCCGGATTTCGACTTTCGCAGACAGTGAATCCCAAAGGACACAAAAATTGTTGACCCAAATTGAACTTGGGGATCGTAAACCTTCAATTTTACCCTGTGAAATGAGAAATCTTGCCGACCAAAAGGTTAGTGAAAATTTTCTAAAAACCTTGTTTTTGCAACGCCTCCCAATGGACATGCGCAGCATTCTTTCAGTCAGCAACGATGATTTAAATAAACTGGCCACCATGGCTGATAAAATTTGGGACCTTCGATCACCCAATAATTACAATTTGGCTTCGGTGTCACATACTAATGTGTCGATGGTTACTTTGGAATCCCTCCAAAAACAGATAACAGATCTCCGAATACTGGTGGAAAATTTAAACAAAAGGGGACGTTCCTCAGCTCGTCGTCAGCATAGTGGGAAGAGCCACAGTAAATCTGGCAGCCGCAAACCCTCCGATCAGCACGGAATATGCTACTTCCATTCAAAGTTTGGTGATAAAGCGTATGAATGCTTACAACCTTGCAGTATGTCTCTTCAACTACGGCGTGAGGGCCCCGACGTGCAGGAAAACTGATACCCCGGCTTTCCACGGCGACAGGGAGCCTAGGGGCGGAGCTGAGTCGCCTCTACATTAGTGACAAAGTATCAGCAGCCCTTTTCCTGGTAGATTCAGGGGCGGAGATTTCTGTAATTCCTCCAACGCTCACGGAAAGAAAAAATGTACATAAGTTTGAACTATTTGCAGCAAACCATTCGAAAATTAAAACTTTTGGGCAGAAACTGTTACGACTCGATCTTGGCCTCAGACGAGACTTTGTATGGCCGTTCATAATAGCCGATGTCGACAAGCCAATCATCGGGATAGATTTTCTGGCAAACTTCAACCTTTTAATCGACAGCAAAAATCAAATGCTAATAGATGGAAATACAAAACTGTCAACAAAGGGAACGTTTTTTTCAACGAGAAGACCAGTCATCACCGAAATAGAAACGCAACAGCCATATATGTACATAGTCTCAAAATTCCCTGATTTGCTAAGACCTAATATTGTAAATACTAAAATTGTAAATCATAATATTGAACATTTCATCACCACACAGGGACCACCGGTATATAGTAAAGCGCGCAGACTTTCCGCAGAAAAATTAAAGGCCGCTCGAAAAGAGTTTGACTACATGCTACAGCAAGGTTTGTGCCGCCCTTCCAAGAGCAGTTGGGCCAGCCCACTACACCTAACCCAGAAAAAATCAGGTGATTGGAGACCTTGCGGGGACTACAGGGCCCTTAACAACGTTACGGTTCCAGATCGTTATCCGATACCATTTCTGACGGATTGTAGCTATATACTGCATGGAGCTAAGATTTTTTCATCCATTGACTTACTGCGAGCGTACCAGCAAATACCGGTGCATGAAGCGGACATCCAAAAGACCGCCATAAAGGCGTGACCCAATAGCCACGCCTTTTGGGCTATTCGAGTTCCCCTTCATGCCGTATGGCCTTTGCAATGCAGCACAGACTTTCCAACGTCTGATAAACACTGTGTTGCAGGGATTAGACTTTCTTTTCTGTTATTTAGATGACATATTGATTGCTTCGAAGAATGAAGAGACACATCAAAAACATCTGTTCCTTCTCTTCGAGCAACTGAACGAGTATGGTCTACGCATTAACCTTTCTAAATCTATATTTGGTGTAACACACATCCAATTTCTCGGATGTGAAATCAGCTCCGAGGGAATGAAGCCTTGTACATCCAAAGTCGTTGTCATTAAAAATTATCCCGAACCTAGCTCTGCCACTAGCCTGAGACGGTTCCTGGGAATGGTAAATTTTTACCACAGATTCATTCCTAAATGCGCTGGCATACAGCAACCACTCACCAAGTTACTTGCTGGCCATAAAAAGAATAGCACCAAACCTCTTCAGTGGACTGACGAAAGTCGTGAATCGTTTTCCAGGCTCAAGGATGCCTTATGTTCGGTGACTCTCTTATCACATCCAGATCCAGAGGCTCAACTGAGTTTGGTAACGGACGCTTCAGACATAAGCATCGGAGCCGTCCTTCAACAAGAAATCGCTGGATTAAAAAAACCTCTTAGTTTCTTTTCAAGAACTCTATCCCCGGCACAGAGGAAATACAGCACGTACGGTCGTGAACTTCTGGCCATTTACAGTGCAGTTAAGCATTTTAGATACTTACTAGAGGGAAGGCCTTTCGAAATCTATACGGACCACGAACCCCTCACATACGCTTTTCGACAAGACTTGGACAAAGCCTCTCCCAGACAAGCAAGACAATTGAGTTATATTGCTCAATTTTCAATGGATATTCGCTACATCAAAGGAGAAGAAAACATTATTGCTGATACCCCTTCCAGAATTGATACAATATCCGCACCATCTCCAATTGATTACGCAGCTATTGCAAAACTTCAAGATGATCACGATTTAACAATTTTGAAGAATAACCCAAGGCTGAGAATGGTTAAAATATCCATTCCAGAAACTGACGAATCCATTTATTGTGATGTCTCCACCAAGAGTAATCGACCCTACATCCCTCCAAACTTCCGACGACAGTTATTTTCTTCTATTCATAACCTATCTCATACAGGGATTAGAAGCACAAGAAAATTAATTACAAAAAGATTCATATGGCCAAATATCAATAAAGATTGTCAGTTATGGTGCAGGGAATGCGTGGAATGCCAAAAATCCAAGGTACAAAGACATACCAAATCAGCTCTTATGGACTTCAAGGTTCCTACCGAACGTTTCCAGCACGTTCACATTGATATCGTTGGACCCCTGCCACCATGTCAAGGTTTTAGATACTTACTAACGATGATTGATCGTTTTTCGAGATGGGTTGAAGCTGTTCCTATGGCAGATCAATCAGCAGAAACAGTTGCAACAGGCATGATCTCAACCTGGATTTCACGCTTTGGAATACCGCAACGTATTACGTCTGACCAAGGACGTCAGTTCGAAAGTCAAATCTTCTCATCTTTGAGCAAATACTTCGGGTTTCAAAAATCCAGAACCACAGCCTACCACCCACAATCGAACGGACTGCTTGAGCGACAGCACAGGACTATTAAGGCAAGCTTGAGATGTCATTTACAACAAAGCAAATCTTGGGTTGACGCTTTACCTTTGGTTCTCCTCGGATTGCGTTCTGCACTGAAAGAAGACATAGGATACTCTTCGGCCGAGCTCCTGTACGGAAGTCCTCTACGTTTACCCGGAGAGTTTGTTGACACCATTCCTAATGTCACGCATTCAGAGTTTGTACAAAGGCTACAAAGTATTATCCGCAACCTAAAACCTTCTGCAACGACTACCCATGGTAATACGAACGTGTTCGTTTCAAAACAGCTTTTGAATTGCTCACACGTTTTCGTCTACAATAATGCCGTCACTTCATCTTTGCAACCAGTTTATCTTGGGCCTTATGTTGTGAAACATCGGTCACCAAAGTATTTTGAAATTGAAATCAATGGAACTGTCAAAAGAATCTCAATTGACCGACTGAAACCATGCTTTATCGTAAAGGACAACGACGAGAAACCCCTCGAAAACCAAAGACACAGGGATTTCACGGATCAACCCACCCAAGGTGCATTTCGAGAGGAAATTTCACCGCCGAGCAATCGCACTCATACCACACGCAGCGGAAGGATTGTCAGGTTCCCCCCTCATTTAAAGGATTATGATTCCTAATCGTTTGCTCTAGGGAGGGAGTGTGTAGTGAAGTGAAGTCACTGATTCCTGCGAGCGAGCAACTCAACTCGAGCGGAGAGCAGGAGTGGAACGAAAACAATTCGGCGATCGAACAGACGCGTTTGATTTGGTGTGTATCATTGTAAGATTAATAAATAATATGGAGTCAGATGATAGTGTTTACTGAATCAACAACAACACTAAAGCTACAGTCCTCATTTAAATGGGAACTTTAAAAAAAAACTGTTGTCCTTACTCTGATTTTAATGGTATTTTCAGTCTGAACTTTTTAGTATTGTAATCAGGACCGTTTACTTTATTTAGAAACAGTTGGTTTCCTTCTGATGGGGATTTTAAAGGTTTAATGTTCTCTCTCTAAAGGGACATAATTAGAATCATTATTTGTAGTGACTGTTGACCCTATTTTGGGACGATATCTCCGGTAAAAAGCTATACATTATACAATAATTTAGATAGCTGGTGTAGCGCTGGATATTATTTGACGGAGATCGGGATTATAAGGGAACTGTTTCACTTTATTTAAGAATACTTGACCTCATTCGAATTGGATTTTTTGAGAATTACCCAAACTAACTTCTTTAGAACTCTTGAACGTTTTCGTGATTTATTTTGTGTGATTTTTTGGGTGTCTTCCCAGTTTCGCCGACATTTCATTTACCCCCTTTCCCCCTGATTTTCAATTTTAATCATACCTTTTGATACATTTAAAGGGCAGGCAATTTGAAATGTCAGCGAAACTGGAAACAAACTTTTTTTGGTAACTATTTGAAGGTTAACTTGAATCGATTGAAAAAAAAACTACATCAACGTGAGCGAAGCCGCGGGTAAAAGCTAGTAAATTCTCTAATATGGGGATGAAAAAATACTTGCACATATTAACATTATATGTCCATCGAAAGCTCTGATTTTTCTGCTGAAGATGGCACCTGTTCGAAATTTCTAAGTAGAATAAAAAACGAGTTATGAGCTTTTTAGTTCCATGTTCGATGGCTTTCCTTAACTCAATACAATATTTAGTGTATCATCTCAACTCCCTGTCGATAACGACTATTGTATTGTTGACTATCTTTGCTTTTCGTGACTGTTCAAGGCTTTTCTCAAGTCAAATCTTGAAGTAAGGTTTTTGCACAAGATTGGCAAATAATACATGGATTTGGCTGATTATTTTCCATTTTAATGCAACTTTGAGATAATTAATGTTTTTTTTTTTTTTTTTTTTTTTTTTTTTGTATTGACTGGGTATTTAATCGATCAGCTGGAATCTAGCCAAACTTTTTTTGTGGAATCATTTCAATAGCTAAGGCATTTGGCATTTTTAATTTCTTCTATATCTAATATATAGAAGAAAGTATTGGATTCGTGCAAATTTTCGAATTTCGAATTTTGACGGATTCGAATGTTTTGAGGTGTGCTGAGTCCATTTCGACTATTTTTGGAAAATGTCTGTCTGTCTGTGTGTATGTGTGTATGTGTCACGTCTGTGTGTGACCGCTCTACAGCAAAAACTACTGCATGAAATTGATCGAAATTTGGTACACATATGTGCCCCTATGTGAACTTGTGCCCATTGGTTTTTGGCGCGATTTCCTCCAAGGGGGGTGGAGCAATGGGACGTTTTTTGAGTTACACGTGCTTGCTATCCCTCAGGAAGTAACAGGCGGAATCAAACAAAATTTGGTCCACATGTTGCCCCTAACAGGAGCAGATGTTGATTCCATTTTGGTGTCAGTAGTTCAAACGGGGGTTGAGTTATAGGACGTTTTTTCGTCGTCAATTGTGACTACTGTATCTCAAGAAATAACGAACGGAATCAAACAAAAATTTTTTGACAAGTAGCCCTTAGTGGGTATAAGATCTTATTTTATTTTGGTGTCAACAGCTAAAAAGGGGTAGCGCAATCGCCCGTTCTTTTTTTCCATTGGTTCAATTTTGACTCCAATCGCTCCAAGAGGTGGTGATTTTTTTTTTTTTTTTTTGCGAATAAAAATAGCTTTATTAATGCAACAATAAGAAAGATAAATCGTAATAGATTGTCGTCTGCGTATTTCTCGTGATTTTAATTGTATGGAAATGATAGGAAATATTATCTCAATGATTTAAAATTTTTAACTGTTGCCATCTTATGTTTGTTAACAAATAAAATATTTGTAATTAATTCAAGCAAGGCTTTTAAAATAACTTTCAATTTTCGCTCTTTGCTTTACTTTTACAATAATTCAGACATTGGGATGGTCGTCAAGTTTTTGCATGTGTAATTTTGTTTTTGTTAGGAATATTGCTTCCTCGCCAAGCATTGGGAGGGATCAGAAAAGGAAAAATATAGAAGAAAGTTTCGTGATGGCCACAACATACTAGTTTTCTACTGTTGCTGTTTTTGAAGCTAAAGACTACGCAATACTGTTTCTCGGTTTTCACCATGTAACCAAATATCGCCATTTCTTTAATATTTCTTTCATTAAATTTGTTAACGCGTAAAATTATTCGCCAACTAATTCGCAAATTCATAAACAGCGCAAAAACTTCCATTACTTTGTCTTTGCACACAATTTCAAGCAATTGCCAAATTTTTACTGTTTATTGGAAACATTTCGGGTAGCATCATTGTTGAGCCTATTTTGGGACGATTTCTGCGGTAAGAAGTTACACATTATACAATAATTCAAATTGCCGGTGTAGCGCTGGATATTATGTATTTGATGGAGATCGGGATTATAAGGGAACTGTTTCACTTTATTTAAGAATAGTTGACCTCACTCGAATTGGATTTTTTGGGAATTACCCAAACTGACTTCTTTACAACTCCTGAACGTTTTCGTGATCTATTTTTTGTGATTTTTGGGTTTCTTCTCAGTTTTGCCAACATTTCATTTACTCCCTTTCCCCCTAATTTTCAGTTTTAATCATACCTTTTGATACATTTAAGGGGCAGGCAATTTGAAATGTCGGCGAAACTAGAGACAAACGATGTTTTGGTAACTATTTGACCTCTGCCTGTAACAGGGGCGGCATTTCAGCATTTCATTTGGGGGGTCGAGATTCTTAAATACGTACTACCACATTGCGGTACCAAGCACACATTAGCTAACAGAAAGTTGTCATAAAATCGGTTTAATATGAATAAAAATTAGTAAATTTTGATTCACTTTCTAGTAAGTTATACAAAACATCTCGATACTAAAGTTTTTATACCTTTTGGAAAAGTTTTAATGCATGATTTTTGGAATTCGGAAGAGCAGGGAATCGTGTTACTAATCTATCAGTGCCCAGTGTCGTGCTGTTTTGCCAGTTCAGCTAAATATAAAAGATGGTGGAAAAGCTCATGCCCTTTAGCATGTATGACTTCGTTTGAATATTTTGCCCATTGTGCTTCGAAAATAATTCTCTAAC
This sequence comes from Uloborus diversus, assembly GCF_026930045.1. Classification (NCBI taxonomy): domain Eukaryota; kingdom Metazoa; phylum Arthropoda; class Arachnida; order Araneae; family Uloboridae; genus Uloborus; species Uloborus diversus. The sequence continues at coordinate 77,690,590 of NC_072734.1, read as the reverse complement.
CTCCTGAGACATAAAAAATCTTTCTCTACTAGCTGAGATAATTGAAGTAACAAAGTGATGTATGAAAACACTTTTTATATCTTGCTCTTCAAAATCACCCAGAGCAACTTCAAAAATTGTGAGTTGCTTAATTTTTCATCTGTGAATAATCTAGTCTCCTCGGCGCTCTCAGCTGCAGTGAGATGTCATCTGCCTCCAGCTTTGTTATTCACTATTCAAACTTGATGAGTCCATAACAAGGACGAAACTGCAGTCTCTGGAGGTGATAACTACTCTGTCGCTATATTGCTTGTAATTTTTCATGCCTCGTGCTAAAAATTTTACTCATAACTGAAACATTTTATTTTTTGTTTCAAAAATCCAATCCAGATAATATAGAGCCAACCATACAGAAAAATAATTATCATTAAATCTTGTGTTAATTTCATTCGAAACTGAATCTATTGTTTCATACAAAATTTAAAAAATCAATATTTGACTTCACATCATCATGTGGATTTTTGTAATTTTTTTTTTTTTTTAAGTTTTACGTTTGATTGAAACACACATCTATGTAAATCTATTTTCTGTTTCAATTGTAAATTCAACTATGGTAGTGTGGTGCACAGATCAGTTGTAGATTGAACTGTGGCTTGAATAGTTCGAAAATTAAGGGTAACGGATTGAAGATGTTTTAATAGAGTAACGTATTTTTCAAAAACTTTCCTCAGTACAAAAAAAATTGAATAAAAATTCAAACGGAGTCAAACATGCTAAAAGGCATGAGCTTTTTCATCATTGAAAGAATCGTTTTGTAATAATTCTTCCAGTCGTCAAATCACTGCTTTGAAGTTATAGAGAAATATTTTTATGATTTTAACTCTAGAAGACCATTTTGTGTCACTCCGAGCTTGCATAATTATACGCATAACAGGTATTTGTTGATATGTTTTTTTTTTAAGTCAATGATCACATGCACTTTTAAGAAGTTTTTTTGAAAGCGTATAATGCATTGAGCAGCTGAAACGTGTTTCTAGCCGACGAAAGCGGTGGACACTCATTAAATAAATATACATTAAAAAATGAGCGTAAAGTGAATGTAAAATATCAAGAAATTTTCTTGTGAAAACCATGCAGTCACACCACTTTGCACGAGCCTCTCATATTGGACATACCATCGTTACACTGGGCACACAAGTATGAAATATTTAGCCTGTATGAGAAAATGTCTTCTTTGGTTAATAAAATTAACCATGGTTCTCTATCAGTTTTCCATGTTCTGAAAAGGCCGGAAAATACTTCAAGAATTCCTAAGTCATTATCCAAATAACGAAAAACACTTTTTATAGTCTGGGAATGTGTCGAGTTTCATCAAATAGTTACTGAGAACCAGCGAGATTTCTTTTAATGAACATTGATTTCCGACTTACATAAATTGAATTCACCCATTTTCTATCATTCTGCGCAAAAAATTTGGGGGTGCGACCGCCCCCTCTTGAGCCCCCTATTTGCCGCCCCTGGCCTGTAATGACCATTAACTTGAATCAATTGAAAAAAAAAAACTACATCAACGTGAGCGAAGCCGCGAGCAAAAGCTAGTTATACATAAAGGGCTACTTCTGTTCGAATGTCCGGGGTAAACTTCAAAACTACTGGACGGATTTTAACCATTTTTTCACCATAGATAGCTACATTATCAGGCAGCAACTTAGGCTATAATTTATTAATTAAAAACTTAGTTTAAAAGCGTCGTGATCGAAAACTAAATTTCATGTAATTTCCTCATGTTATGATTAAACATAGAGTAAAGAAATATACATAGAGAGGCCCCGTTTATGGTAAAAAGGAGATGAAATTGAACCCGGAATTATGGGATACAGCGCTGCAATAATGAGCGGGTTCATGATAACGTGATCGCTTCGCGAGTATAGTTTTCACCAATCTGGCAAAGAGACCGTATAAAGTAGCTGGCGGATTGGTTTGCATTTTAATTCATGTTTTAATGCGATTTCAAAAACGCGCTTCATAAACTTGCAACAATATCTAAGTTTAAATTAACAACCAATTGAGATTCAGTAATGGAATGTTTTCAATCAATATGTATCTCAAAAACTCGACGTTAAATCCCGGTTATCACAAATTTGCCACTTCAACTGCGCTCGCGCGGACTTTGCTGATTTCAAAAATCTTGCTAAAATTAATTACAAACATTTTAAGTTTGGTAATAAATATGAGATGGCAACAGATAAAAATTAGAAATCATAAAGTTTTCTCTGATTTAGCTTTTAGGCCTCGGTAAACATTGAATTTTGGATTCATTATTAATGGATTCGGTGTCTGATTTGTCTGTCCCTTTTCAGGACCAAATTTTTAACCTTAGAAGAGCAGAGCATTTTTTAACATAGGTACTACGCGACACCAATGTCGCGTAGTGAAAAAATTCTGTCGCCTAGAGGATGCAAAATCAAACTACTGGGCGACATTGGAAAATTCAACATCCACTCCTCGTTTTTGTAAAAGGATTTCAAACCTTTCTTTTCTTTCCTCTTGAGCAACAGAATTACATCGGGCATTTTCCAGCTGTGAACCAAAAGCAGTTTTTCTCTTTTTTTTCCTACTCGTTTAAAACCGCTCGACTGGTTACGAAAACATGTCATCCCCTGCGGGTTAAGGGGTGCTAATTGTTGTTGCCATCCAGTCATCATTGTACTGTACATCGGGTAGACTCAGTGGTGTAAATTCCAGACTAATCAGTGATTCACTCGGGGTGTGATGATCTTTTTTTCTCTCTCTCCACCCCACCACTCAGCATGAAACGTTGTTCTTTCTTTCATCAAAAAGGTAAGAGAAATAAATGATTATGCTTTGATTTTAATTTGTTAGTTAATTCAAATACATACGCTTTTTATTTTAAATTTAATTATGTCTGAATAAATAAGAAGAATGTCGGAATATGGTTTAGCGAGGGGTTTTTCAATCTTTTTTACTCATGGGCCACATTGCAAGTTTTTGGAGATGAGGCGGGACTACTATACTTTAGTTCATATGGTTTAGTTCGCACTCCCCCCCCCCCCTCCTTCCCATAACTTTTTTTAGAATAAACGCTCAGTAGCATGGGGCAGGGGCGGATACAGAAAAATCTTTTGAAGGGGGTCCCGGTAAATTGAATGCCCCCCCCCCCACACACATACATTCGGTGTTTCATAACAAAGTTTTCATGAATTTATTTTAAAATGTTTTATTTATTTATTTGTTTATTTTTTTATTCGTTTGGTTTGATTTGATTCTTAATGTTTTCTTCGTTTTGGTCTACGTTATCCTCAAATTCAGTTTCAGATTCTGAATGTTCGCTTTCTTCAATATTCTCATTTGATGTATTGAGAATGCATTTGTTTTTGTTTTTTTTTTTTTTTTTTTTTTTTCTTCCATCGAAAAAAGAGGGATAGGATTTGTTTCATAGTACAATACTCTGAAGCAACGAACAGTTTTTTCCCCGTTACAAACTGCATTTCTCATCTAGTGTGCAACCTGACAGGGATGTTGTTTTTTTCCAGTATTTTCACCAATCGTAAATTGTTCTTATAAATACTTCTTCTGCTTTGAAGTGAACTTGGACTGAGCTCTTAAAATTAGGGCCCATCCAATTTCATTAAATTGAACTTTTGGCAATGCAGGGGTATTTATTAGTTGAAAATTTGAAGCATTTATATAAGATGTTTGTAAGCACTTCTCTCTATACATCTTTCGTATAAAATCCATTTGCAAGTTGAGGTCAAATGTATGTCAAGAACAATTGGAATAAATAGATTTGTTTGACCGAAAAAACAAGACGAGTATTGGTATGATAATCTAGACATATTATGCACAATACATCCGCCTGTACCTATATAAAAACGGGCATTTTCTGTTCAAGAACAAGACGCTCTTACTGCCCAAAGCTGTTTATGTTGAAATATACACATTTCTGTATTAAATTAAAAATAAATATGTTCAAAAAAACTATCTGGGGGTGAAAAGATTAAATAAATAAATAAATAAATAAAAAAAACGCCATAACGTACTAACTTCGAACGATTATATTTCCAAAAATAATAGGAGTGACACCGATTTTTTTTGTGCAAAATGTTAGACAAACATGTCGGTTATCAACCAAATTTAGTATCAGATCTCTGCTATGAGGGCGACAGTTTTAGTTAGATTTTAAATATTTGTGTTTTTGTGAAATTTATCGAATAAAAGTTCCAATATCTTCTGGCGCCCTTATAGTGACACCGATTTTGATACATATTTTGATGTATGTAAGTGTGGCTAGAAAATGATCTAAAAATGTTGGTGTCATCATGAAGGCGCTTTGAGAAAATTGGCCTTGAATATAGAAAAAAATTCATTTTCAGTCATTTTTAAACGGAGTTTGTGGGCGTCGCCCTCGTAGTGTCACCGATTTGACAGCTGTAACAGTATCTAACAAGACCATATAGTCCATGTCATTATAAGGGCGCTTCAAGCAACAAGCACATTAAAATCTGCAAATTTGAAAAACCAGCAAAAATATGCCACGCCCCCTAAACAAAAAAAATTGTTTTCTCAAAAACGGTGAGTCAGACAAAGCTCAAATTTCGGATTTACATTACATTCATGATAAGAAACAACCTATGTTAAAATAAAGAAAATTAAAAATCCCAACAATCACAACCTGCCTGATCCTTACAGACAATGGCTCTTAAATATAAAACCCATTGTTACAAAAATTCGTTGCCTAACAACAGCAATATTAAAACTAATCATAATGAAAATTTTAAATCAAGGCTTCTCCCAAGCAAACATGCGTTTAAAGTCATTTAAACATTTGGAAACTCTACTTTTCGCACCCTGAGGAAAACATAGTCGAGAGTTTTTTTTTTTTTTTTTTTGTGTGCATGTGTGTGTGTGTGTGTGTGTGTGTGTACTATTTAATTAAATGAAGCAAACGCACGGTTTTTTTAGTGATCTTTGTTTTTGTTAGTTCATATTTTGGAAATTCTTCAAATTTTTATATGCTTAAATTATTGCTTTCGTTTCGAAATGAATATTCGTTGGTTCTTTATACTTATTGCTATTTTACTTTTATGGGTAAGGAAGAAGCTCGATTTTTCATCACGTCAAAGTGGTGTTCTTTCAGTTAAAACAGAAAACAAAAGAAAGTAGTGATTGTTTCTTACAATTATTACTGACCCAGGCAACGCCGGATATTTTTGCTAGTTACACCATAAACTGTCTGAAACAAGTAATTTACGCCAAAGAAAGCACGAGGAATGGAATGTTTTACCTTTTTCTTTAGTTTCGTTAATCACCGCAAGGTAGCGTATTCGAGCTCTGGAGTTGCGATTAACCCTAAACAAATTTTTAGCGGAACTTTTCAGCTGATAAAGCAATAAAGTAAAGTTGGCGATGAAAATTCTTAGCTTTTGTTTTTGACATTCTAAACGTTCTTTCTCGGTTAATCATTTTTTATTTCGTTCTACAATAATACATTCAAGAAAATATTTTGCATACTGTCATTTCCAACTAAATGCTGCAGTAAAATAAGATTAGTTAAATTAACTATTCTTAAACAAGGCAGAGTTGAAAGTCGCAACTCCAGAGCTCGAATACGCTACCTTGCGGATATTTACAAAACTGCCGAAAAAACTAAAACATTGCGTTCCACTCGTTCATTTTGGGCAAAACAAACAGTTTGTTATGTGTATTTTTTTTATTTGCGTAATTCATCATTTGGAATCGTCATTAGGGGTGCGACATTGATGTCGATGTTTTGGAAACATCGATGTTTTTGTTAAAACATCGATGTTTTTAACATCGATGTTTTACTTTCGATGTTTTCGGAACATCGGTGTTTTGGTTTCGATGTGTTTTCGATGTTGGTGTTTTTGTATTGTAATTGAAAATTTTAGTAAAATTTGCTCCAATTTTCTCGCTAGGTAATTAAGTTTACTTATGGAATTGCTCCAAAAATTTCATTTATTTGCGCACATTTAAAAAGATCGATTTTTCTGTGTAAAGGATGATTTTTGGGAAGATCACTACAAGATGGTAGAATATAACTGGAGAATGAGTAAGAGGTCAAAGCTATTGGAAGAACTCGACAGTGGTAGTCTGTTGCAAGAACTTACAGTCGATTCTAAGGCTCGAATTCTTAAACTAAAGGAGAATCCTATATATTACTACGGTGAATATTATAACTGTAAAAATTCAGAACTGTTAAAAGTTGTGTCGAAGTATTTGACAGTGATGGCGACTTTTGTTTCATCGGAAAGAGTTTTTTCTCTTCCTGGTGAAATAGTCAGCGAAAGAGAAATGCGTTTAAACACCAAATATTGGAGGTTACTTATCTTCTACCCGGGAGCGGATACAGACTAACATTTTAGGGGGTTCATGCTGTAGCTTTAGTGTTGTTGTTGATTCAGTAAACACTATCATCTGACTCCATATTATTTATTAATCTTACAATGATACACACCAAATCAAACGCGTCTGTTCGATCGCCGAATTGTTTTCGTTCCACTCCTGCTCTCCGCTCGAGTTGAGTTGCTCGCTCGCAGGAATCAGTGACTTCGCTTCACTACACACTCCCTCCCTAGAGCAAACGATAAGGAATCATAATCCTTTAAATGAGGGGGGAACCTGACAATCCTTCCGCTGCGTGTGGTATGAGTGCGATTGCTCGGCGGTGAAATTTCCTCTCGAAATGCACCTTGGGTGGGTTGATCCGTGAAATCCCTGTTTCTTTGGTTTTCGAGGGGTTTCTCGTCGTTGTCCTTTACGATAAAGCATGGTTTCAGTCGGTCAATTGAAATTCTTTTGACAGTTCCATTGATTTCAATTTCGAAATACTTTGGTGACCGATGTTTCACAACATAAGGCCCAAGATAAACTGGTTGCAAAGATGAAGTGACGGCATTATTGTAGACGAAAACGTGTGAGCAATTCAAAAGCTGTTTTGAAACGAACACGTTCGTATTACCATGGGCAGTCGTTGCAGAAGGTTTTAGGTTGCGGATAATACTTTGTAGCCTTTGTACAAACTCTGAATGCGTGACATTAGGAATGGTGTCAACAAACTCTCCGGGTAAACGTAGAGGACTTCCGTAAAGGAGCTCGGCCGAAGAGTATCCTATGTCTTCTTTCAGTGCAGAACGCAATCCGAGGAAAACCAAAGGTAAAGCGTCAACCCAAGATTTGCTTTGTTGTAAATGACATCTCAAGCTTGCCTTAATAGTCCTGTGGTGTAGCTCAAGCAGTCCGTTCGATTGTGGGTGGTAGGCTGTGGTTCTGGATTTTTGAAACCCGAAGTATTTGCTCAAAGATGAGAAGATTTGACTTTCGAACTGACGTCCTTGGTCAGACGTAATACGTTGCGGTATTCCAAAGCGTGAAATCCAGTTTGAGATCATGCCTGTTGCAACTGTTTCTGCTGATTGATCTGCCATAGGAACAGCTTCAACCCATCTCGAAAAACGATCAATCATCGTTAGTAAGTATCTAAAACCTTGACATGGTGGCAGGGGTCCAACGATATCAATGTGAACGTGCTGGAAACGTTCGGTAGGAACCTTGAAGTCCATAAGAGCTGATTTGGTATGTCTTTGTACCTTGGATTTTTGGCATTCCTCGCATTCCCTGCACCATAACTGACAATCTTTATTGATATTTGGCCATATGAATCTTTTTGTAATTAATTTTCTTGTGCTTCTAATCCCTGTATGAGATAGGTTATGAATAGAAGAAAATAACTGTCGTCGGAAGTTTGGAGGGATGTAGGGTCGATTACTCTTGGTGGAGACATCACAATAAATGGATTCGTCAGTTTCTGGAATGGATATTTTAACCATTCTCAGCCTTGGGTTATTCTTCAAAATTGTTAAATCGTGATCATCTTGAAGTTTTGCAATAGCTGCGTAATCGATTGGAGATGGTGCGGATATTGTATCAATTCTGGAAAGGGTATCAGCAATAATGTTTTCTTCTCCTTTGATGTAGCGAATATCCGTTGAAAATTGAGCAATATAACTCAATTGTCTTGCTTTTCTGGGAGAGGCTTTGTCGAAGTCTTGTCGAAAAGCGTATGTGAGGGGTTCGTGGTCCGTATAGATTTCGAAAGGCCTTCCCTCTAGTAAGTCTAAAATGCTTAACTGCACTGTAAATGGCCAGAAGTTCACGATCGTATGTGCTGTATTTCCTCTGTGCCGGGGATACAGTTCTTGAAAAGAAACTAAGAGGTTTTTTTAATCCAGCGATTTCTTGTTGAAGGACGGCTCCGATGCTTATGTCTGAAGCGTCCGTTACCAAACTCAGTTGAGCCTCTGGATCTGGATGTGATAAGAGAGTCACCGAACATAAGGCATCCTTGAGCCTGGTAAACGATTCACGACTTTCGTCAGTCCACTGAAGAGGTTTGGTGCTATTCTTTTTATGGCCGGCAAGTAACTTGGTGAGTGGTTGCTGTATGCCAGCGCATTTAGGAATGAATCTGTGGTAAAAATTTACCATTCCCAGGAACCGTCTCAGGCTAGTGGCAGAGCTAGGTTCGGAATAATTTTTAATGACATTGACTTTGGATGTACAAGGCTTCATTCCCTCGGAGTTGATTTCATATCCGAGAAATTGGATGCGTGTTACACCAAATATAGATTTAGAAAGGTTAATGCGTAGACCATACTCGTTCAGTCGCTCGAAGAGAAGGAACAGATGTTTTTGATGTGTCTCTTCATCCTTCGAAGCAATCAATATGTCATCTAAATAAAAGAAAAGAAAGTCTAATCCCTGCAACACAGTGTTTATCAGACGTTGGAAAGTCTGTGCTGCATTGCAAAGGCCATACGGCATGAAGGGGAACTCGAATAGCCCAAAAGGCGTGGCTATTGGGCCACGCCTTTATGGCGGTCTTTTGGATGTCCGCTTCATGCACCGGTATTTGCTGGTACGCTCGCAGTAAGTCAATGGATGAAAAAATCTTAGCTCCATGCAGTATATAGCTACAATCCGTCCGAAATGGTATCGGATAACGATCTGGAACCGTAACGTTGTTAAGGGCCCTGTAGTCCCCGCAAGGTCTCCAATCACCTGATTTTTTCTGGGTTAGGTGTAGTGGGCTGGCCCAACTGCTCTTGGAAGGGCGGCACAAACCTTGCTGTAGCATGTAGTCAAACTCTTTTCGAGCGGCCTTTAATTTTTCTGCGGAAAGTCTGCGCGCTTTACTATATACCGGTGGTCCCTGTGTGGTGATGAAATGTTCAATATTATGATTTACAGTTTTAGTATTTACAACATTAGGTCTTAGCAGATCAGGGAATTTTGAGACTATGTACATATATGGCTGTTGCGTTTCTATTTCGGTGATGACTGGTCTTCTCGTTGAAAAAAACGTTCCCTTTGTTGACAGTTTTGTATTTCCATCTATTAGCATTTGATTTTTGCTGTCGATTAAAAGGTTGAAGTTTGCCAGAAAATCTATCCCGATGATTGGCTTGTCGACATCGGCTATTATGAACGGCCATACAAAGTCTCGTCTGAGGCCAAGATCGAGTCGTAACAGTTTCTGCCCAAAAATTTTAATTTTCGAATGGTTTGCTGCAAATAGTTCAAACTTATGTACATTTTTTCTTTCCGTGAGCGTTGGAGGAATTACAGAAATCTCCGCCCCTGAATCTACCAGGAAAAGGGCTGCTGATGCTTTGTCACTAATGAAGAGGCGACTCAGCTCCGCCCCTAGGCTCCCTGTCGCCGTGGAAAGCCGGGGTATCAGTTTTCCTGCACGTCGGGGCCCTCACGCCGTAGTTGAAGAGACATACTGCATGGTTGTAAGCATTTATACGCTTTATCACCAAACTTTGAATGGAAGTAGCATATTCCGTGCTGATCAGAGGGTTTGCGGCTGCCAGATTTGCTGTGGTTCTTCCCACTATGCTGACGACGAGCTGAGGAACGTCCCCTTTTGTTTAAATTTTCCACCAGTTTTCGGAGATCTGTTATCTGTTTTTGGAGGGATTCCAAAGTAACCATCGACACATTAGTATGTGACACCGAAGCCAAATTGTAATTATTGGGTGATCGAAGGTCCCAAATTTTATCAGCCATGGTGGCCAGTTTATTTAAATCATCGTTGCTGACTGATAGAATGCTGCGCATGTCCATTGGGAGGCGTTGCAAAAACAAGGTTTTTAGAAAATTTTCACTAACCTTTTGGTCGGCAAGATTTCTCATTTCACAGAGTAAAATTGAAGGTTTACGATCCCCAAGTTCAATTTGGGTCAACAATTTTTGTGTCCTTTGGGATTCACTGTCTGCGAAAGTCGAAATCAGGCGATCTTTTATTGCGTCATATTTGTTGTTGGGTGGTGGGGTAACTAAAATGTCCGTAACTTGCGCTAGGATTTCCGCCTCTATGGAACTGACGACTTGGTCGAATTTTGTTTCGTCACTTGTGATTTTTGCACAGCGGAACTGTGCTTCTAACTGCAGAAACCAAATCCTGGGATCAGGCTTCCAAAACGGTGGAACTTTCACTCCAACATGACCCACAAAGCAGGCTTGCTCAGTGCTTTCGGTTTCAGAAAGAACGTCCGTTGAAACGCTTTGTTTCGGAATTTCTTTATCAGTACTCATTTTCAATGCACAAAATAGGTCACCACTGTAGCTTTAGTGTTGTTGTTGATTCAGTAAACACTATCATCTGACTCCATATTATTTATTAATCTTACAATGATACACACCAAATCAAACGCGTCTGTTCGATCGCCGAATTGTTTTTGTTCCACTCCTGCTCTCCGCTCGAGTTGAGTTGCTCGCTCGCAGGAATCAGTGACTTCACTTCACTACAATGCTAAAGAGTGACCCTCCCCTCTACTCCATGAATAAACTTATGGTTTTGGTATGAAGAGTGACGGATTGGTTGAAAAAATCGGCTCTGACATTAGGAGATGTAGCGGCCCCATAGCTGTTATAGATATTAAATTTTACCTAACGATTGGGATATCTATTAAATATGAGGAAATTAATCTTAACAATTAAATATGCTTTATTTAAACAACATTTATCAGATAGGAATACTTCTGCGCTTTAATGGTGAACAAATTGATTCAGTATTAGCTAAACCTTATTTTGGGGGAAAATTGCAATTGTAATTGTCCATTTATGAGTATTTTTTTAATGCTCAGAACTCGATTGAATATTTCCGTAATCATAACACTGCTTGGCTGGTATGTCATTTTCTGCAGTCATAACAAGTAACTTAATTGCTCTGTTATTTGAAACTGATCTAGCGATGTTCACTGGTGGAAGACTAGCGCCGTCTTAGAACGTGATGGGTCCCTCGACACAAACATACATTACTGGGCCCTGTCATAAAAATTCCCTTTTTTATACTGTCATACCCTGACGACCATCAGACTCGATGCGAGGTCAAAAACCTGGTGGGAGAAGTCAGATACGAGTTTGGCAGCCCCTTAACGCATGTATCTGTGCGTTTGAAACATTATTGACACATTATGAGATGAACATTATTGTGGGAACTAGCTGACAAGCCCCAACCCAACTACATGACAAGAGATCGTGCAGTTTCGCTGCCAGCGTCTACGTGGCAGCGAGAGTATTACCATATCGCGCGGGAAAGCAGATAGAGTAATTGACTGCGGTCAAGAGAGGGGACTTGTTTGGTTCGCGACCTGTGAAAGACTTGGCTGAGGTCGAGTACCGCTTCAAGTGCCAGTCCTGGAAGGTACCGTGGTTGTGGTACCATGTGCCAGATTGGGATCGGATGCCGTGCTATCCAGTAGTTATAGGACATTCATTTTCACGTGTAAATATATCATCATTATCGTTAAAGAACCATTTGTAGATAAGCATCTAATAAATAATTAATCAGTTAACGTGGAAGTCTATGTGTCCCCCCACATTATGAACTTACTTATATACTTAAAACATTATGAGATGTCCGGGGGCTCTAATGCATACAAAGAGAGATAGAGTGGACTTAGCTTTCTGGCTTCTGGGAGTCATTAAAGTATTAGCAATATAAACTTAATGGAAAGATTAACATTGAGTCTGAAATAGGGGGTCCGGGGGGGGGGAATTTTCGAAATTGAAGTCTTAAAAACTCAATTTTAGACAGTATTTCGTGATGTTAGGGGAGCGTATAGGTTCAGAGTTTCTCCTGCTGCAATTTTTCAAAAGTAGAAAACCAAAAACAGAATTTTAAATTTTCTTCGAGTATATGGTATGAAGAGCGGTTCCGAGGGCTCTCCTTTGAAAATTTAAAAAATATATTAGCTTTGTGAAAACGCAGTTTTAGAAGATCTTTGGTGATTTTAAATCGAGATAGATTCCGAGGCCATCCACCAGAAAATTTTTAAATTCAATTCTTAAAAACCTTTTTGGTAAAGACTAGGGCACTGGCAGTTACTCGAAAGTTAAGTTCCAAAAACGAAATTTTTGCCGACCTTCAGTGATGTTAGGAAAAGGAGTTTTCAGAAGGCTCACCCCGGAAAATTTTCGAAATGGAAGAACTAAAAATAAGATTTAAAACGTTCTTCATTGACGATGCCGTGAGAGAGGAGGGGACGGGGCACTTTCCAAGACAACTTTTGATACTGTTAATTTAAAAACACAGTTTTAAACCATCTTTGGGAATGTTAAAAAAATGGGAGAGCTTCGAGTACTTTCCTCCAGCAAATTTTTGAAACTGGAATTCCGTGTTATGGCGGGAGTTGATTTGGCTGTTCACTTATGAAGTTTTTCAAAAGTGAAGCCCAAAAATTCAAATTTTACACGATCTTCGATGATATTAGGAGGGGAGGGGGGGAGGTTCTAGGGACCACCGGAATTCTTTCGACATTGATTTTTATCAACTTATTTTCTTTTTAAACTAAGGGGCCAGAAACCGTGAGTTTGTGCAGCGTACAGAATACTTTATGTTTCGTCAAAAAATGTTTGAAACTCACATTTCGACGGCCTTTGGCCTTTGATTTGATAATCTTAACAATGTAGAGTCTTTTATGTTCCTCAGTGGTATTTTTAAAAATAATTTTACGAAAAAAATATTTTGTCACTTTTATTCCAACTGTCATAAACAGGGTCGCCGAGAGCAAAAGCGGATCCGGGAAAAAAATGACAAAGGTCATTTTTTTCACAAGCCTCCTTCTACAACTTTCACAACTAGGATATTTTACCAACTGCACGAGTTCAATTCCGAGCAGGGATGCTATCCTCTGCTAAGCTGACATGACCTCACGTCGGCCCTTGTTGTAGGTTGCATTTTATAGCAATTGTGAATTTTCATTTATAAATAAAAGTGTCAAAGAGACTAAAAGTATTTTAACTTTTTACGACCGCTAAGGTTTCCCTGTTTTTTTTTTTTTTTTTTTTAATTTATTCATTTAATTTTTATTACACCACAAAAAATATATTGGCAGTCTTAGTGCCCAACTAATTAAAAGTGAGGCCCTAGGTCCACATTAATTTGGATGCCCCCTGAAGACTATGCAGTGTTCGATTTACAATTTTAAAGCACGAATGCACTTTCGGAGGCCTCTTTGTCTAATAACACAACTATGTATAAATCACTTATGTACTTTTATGAATCCCCTTTGGGCCCCTTCATAATCATGACCTAGTAAATTCGTTACCGGCAGAATGATTAAAAATTCCCCTTTAAAGAATTTTTTTTTCAATGAATAAGTCATATTTTTTAATTTTTTTTAAAAATACATGTATTTTTCATATCGTTGCAATGATATGCATAATTATTTAAAAAATGTGGGGCCCCACACCTAGGCCTAGTCAGCCTGTGTGGTAAAAAAGGGCCTGGGCAGCCCCATTTCAGAAATTCCCCCTCCCCTACTCCAATTGGTGACCGGCCCTGCCCCCTCCCCCCTCCACCCGCAAGTTTTATCCCATGCGTAAAGAGGAGCTGAGACTGTGTTTTGCGAATTGCGTTATTCTAAACACATGCGCGCAAAATTTATATTTTACTGTTAGTAGACAAGCCCGAAAGACTTTGCTGTTAGTTGATCGGCCCGAAGCATGACCTGCTCACCGGGCAAATGCCCCGGTTGCCCGCCGGCTGTATCCGCCACTGGGTATGAAAAATTTCTGAAACTGCTTATGTGTTTAAAAAATATCACATCGGTCAGGAATATGGCACCTAATAGGACAAAAACCTCACGAATAAATTTTATTAACAATTAAAAGAAGTAGTATTTCAAGCATTTACTTTTAAAAATAATTCAAAAACTGAAATCATTAACATTTTATCCATAAAGTGTTTGAATACAATGCGAACGGATAATATTGTCGACGTTTTAGGGGGGGGGGGGGGTCATGACCCCTACGACCCTCCCTTTGTATCCGCCACTGATTAGTGTTCACCCCTGCGAGAACCTATGTATAATGAGGTTCTGCGCTAACACGACACTCAAATCTTACATTTCTTGCACGCTAATAAATCCTAAACACTGATTTAAACTTATAAACTATGTACAGCGCATATAAAAATAAACAAAGCACAATTAAAAACTGAACTATCTAAAAATTACAACAGAAAGAAATTCTAATCTATAGAGACTACATAAAATAAAATTAAAAAAAAAAAAAAAAACATTTACGGACTCAAATGTTTTATCGATTGAAGCGATGCCTAAAGCTTTGGATATGGTTTTACAAAAACTATCGTTGATTAAATTTGTTGCTTATAAAAAGGAAACTGGCGTCAGATACTTCTTTGTTACTTTTCGTTATACTGGCTCCTGAACAAAGCGCCGCAGACTAACTGTCTCAAGAAAAGCTATTTTTACTGTCTGCATATTTTAAATACATATGCTATAAATAGAAAAGTTACAGTTATTACTCCCCCCCCCCCAGAAAAATAACTATTTACTGTTTCTTATTATGGTTTCGGTCCGGCTTTTTTTTCAAGCAGTCATTTTCACTACTCAAATGCATTGAACCTTGAAACAGATTACAAAGTATTGTCGCAGATTTTGGTGGGAGGAGCGGGTCATGATCCCCATGATACCCCCTCCTCCTTGTATACACTTCTTACGGTTTCGATCAAGATTTTTATTTTTTCGAGCAAACATTCAAATATTGTTGCGGGTTGATGTTATGATCCCTCTTGACCCCCTCACTTGTATCCGCCACTGCGTCTACCCCCAACAAGCTATCCCTCAATCACTCACAATTTGTGTTTAATTATATATAGCGCTAACAGTACAAAATATATTTCTTGCTCTTGATAAAAATTGTCGGAATTAATTTTGTACTTTTAATTTAATTTGCACAACTCTTTCTCATCATACAACTGACTGTAAGTGCTATGATATATTTTTTCGCAGATTCAACTAGTTTGTATTAATTGTTGCATGTCTTATTATCATTTTTTGTCTTATCATAGTACCAAGGTGTTGCGAAATTATTCCTATTAAATTGTATTCATGATTTGCAGTTCAGTACTTTCAATATATTCGTGGGGTTCGTATTCTTTTGTATTGCTTAAATTAGACGCAATGCCAAAAGAATTCCCTGATCCATTAAGAATCATTTGTTAAAGATTATCATCTATGTAAGTTTGTAGTGTAGTATATTAAAAAATGTATGTTAAATATTGACAAAAAGATCGATGTTTTAAAACATCGATATTCGGAAACACCAATGTTTTTTGGTCGATGTATCAAGAACATCGATGTTTTAATTTGCAACATCGATGTTCTGAAACATCGATGTTTTGCCATCGATGTCGCACCTCTAATCGTCATCCGCAACAGCGTAACATCAAAAATATCTGATATAAACTGTGAGTACACATTTTATTTATCTTGTTCTGAGTGAATTTCAGTAAATATTAGTTTTTCAATTCGATAAAAAAAAGCGGACTTAACAACATTGACTGGACACTAGGGCCATGCTGAAAAATTACTCTTTTCCTTAACCTAATTCCACATAAATGATTTAAATAACCTTTATTACTACAGCATCCAACTGAAATGGACAGTATGCAAATAAATTTTCTTGAAAATATTTATCGCAGAACAGATTGAAAAATCCAGAAAGAACGTTAAGAATTTGAACAATAAAAAATAAATGTTTGGAATTTTTATCGCTAAACTATCGCGCCAACTTAACTTTATTGCTCTGTAAAAGCTGTCATTATCGGTAGTTTCGCCAAAAACCTGTTTATAGGGTTATGGTTTTAAAATTGTGTGAAAGAATAATGTATCTTGACAAGATTTCGCATATTAGTTAAATCATTTCCATGACGAATGAATTAAATGCATGATGATTTCTTTTGATATCCAATCATATAGTCATAGAAATAAATTATCTAGTGTTTAATGTTACTCTTGACAGTTTGTTACTTATGTGCACTATGTGACAAAAATGTCAACAAATGCCGGAAATGTCAGAAAAATGTCAACAAATGCCGGAAATGTCACGAAACTCGACATAATATGTACTAATGTATAGAAAAAACGGTACAAAATGAAAATGCTTTCGAAGCGAACCAAAAATTTATGAATTCTGAATTCAACATCGTGAAAATGGCTGCTTCAGAACAACTTACTGTGTGTTCTGAATTAATTTTTTACTTTCGTAATACTTTTTGATTTCTAATCTCTTTCTACATGGGTCAGAATGACTAAAAGACTTTGAAAAATCTTTTCAAATGAATAAAGAACAAAAAATAATGCATGCGAACAAAAATTTCTCTCCTTTCCTAAGTTTAGAAGCAGAATGACTAAAAGACTTTGAAAAATCTTTTCAAATGAATAAAGAACAAAAAATAATGCATGCGAACAAAAATTTCTCTCCTTTCCTAAGTTTAGAAGCATTTTATACGTTACAGCGTGCGTTTGTTTTAGTTTTTTCATCCGCCATTAGACAGTGACTGCGGCGCCCCCTATAGTTAGTTGGAGTCGCGAATTAAATACTTCTTTCGAGCTCAAAATTAAAAAAAAAAAATAAATAAATAAAAAAAATTAATTTGAATTTTGACATCTTAAATTCAAATTATGTTTTTCGCAATCACGAGTGTGTGTATGTAGTCGTGTGTGTTTGTGTGTGGGAGTATTTGTGTTTGGGTGTAGGGGGTATGTGTATGTGTGTGTAGGCATGTGTGTTTGTGTGTGTGTACTGGCATAAGTGTGTGGGTAGTTGTGTGTACGAATGTGTGTGGGGGGGAGTATGTGTATGTGTGTGTAGGGGGTATGTGTATGTGTGTGTAGGCATGTGTGTTTGTGTATGTGTACTGGCATAAGTGTGTGGGTAGTTGTGTGTGCGAATGTGTGTGTGTGGGGGAGTATGTGTGTGTAGGCATATGTGTTTGTCTGTGTGCAGGTATGAATGTGGGGGTAGTTGTGTGTGTATGTGTCTGTATGTGTGTATGTGTTTGTGTTTTTTTTATTTGCTTGCGTGTGTGTGTAGTTGTGTATGTATGCGCGTGTGTGTAGGATATGGATGCAACCTGGAGGCGGCTTTTGCTATAGGAGCACCATCGTGAGGACCCGGTCGATGGTGATGGTGCGGAGGGTGGCGGTGGGAAAATAAAATGATAGCACGCCAAAAACAGTCAAATGGAAGCAATAAGCAATCGTGATTGCTCAATAAATAAATAAAAATAAAATTTAAAAAAAATGAAAAAATTAATTTGAATTTTTTCATCTTGAATTCAAATTATGTTTTTTCGCAATCACGAGTGTGTGTTTGTATGTGTGTGTGTGGGGGGGTATGTGTATGTGTGTGTGTGTAAGCATATGTGTTTGTGTCTGTGTGCAGGCATGAATATGTGGGCAGTTGTGTGCATTTGTGTGTATGTGTAGGTGTCTGTATGCATGCGAGTGTGTATGTGTTTGTGTATGTGTGTAGGGGTATGTGTGTGTATGGTGGTGTTTGTGTATGTGTGTAAGGGTATGTGTATGTGTGTGCGTGTATGTATGCGTGTGTGTAGGATATGGACGCAACCTGGAGACGGTTTTCGCTAGAGGAGCAGCATCTTGAGGCCGGCCGCCGCGACGGGTGCTGGCAGAGGGTGGCGCCGCGCCGGTGGGATAAATGGTAGCACAAACACAGTCAATGGTAGCCAAAAACAGTCAAATGAAAGCAATAAGCAATCGTGATTGCTCAAAAAACCATATTTTTACAAATTCACACAAAACAATTTTTTAAAAAAAATACCTGCATAACGTTATCCTCTTTCAAAAAAAAAAAACTTCGAACAGACGAGTTTTTTTTTTTTTTCCGCATGCAAATGCGAAGTTTGTTAACCCAGAGTTTTCTTGTGCTTACGCTTTTGTCATTTACAGCAATCAACTCACTTTTTAGAAGAAAATAATGAAAACTAACATTTTGTGAAGCTCGAGAATACCATTACGGGAGGAAACGATTTCTGTTTCTGAATGCATTATCAAATGCGTTAATAAATATTCATGAACAAAAGCTATGTTTACCAACAGACACACATGGAACGCAATGTTTTACCTTTTTCTTTAATTTTGTAAATCACCGCAAGGTAGCGTATTCGAGCCCTGGAGTTGCGAATTAGAGATTAGGGAGATATTTAGAGCGGCGTTAGTTTTAATATTAGAATATTTTTTTATTCCAAAATGCATTAGCATATCAGATGGGCTACTGAACTTGAAATAACTTCGAGATATGAAGTAAAAATGTACACTGTATTCCAAAATTGAATATTTACACATTGTTTTTTTAATAAATTAAATTTCAAACCTATTTTTTGCCCATTATATTTGACGAAAAAACCTCACTCCAAGTGTTAACTAGATTTTTCTCGAACGCCACGGCTTAAAGGTGCTCAAAAGGGTTTGGGGTCAAAATGTCGCCACCGAAATGTCGCGGGACAAAATGTCGCGGCCAAAATGTCGCCGGTCCAAAATGTCGCCGGGCCGAAATGTCGCTTGTCCAAAATGTCGCCAGGCCAAAATGTCGCCGGTCCAAAATGTCGCTTGTCCAAAATGTCGCCAGGCCAAAATGTCGCCGATCCAAAATGTCGCCGGGCCGAAATGTCGCCGGTCCAAAATGTCGCCGGGCCAAAATGTCGCCTGTCCAAAATGTCGCCGGGCCAAAATGTCGCCGATCCAAAATGTCGCCGGGCCAAAATGTCGCCGGGCCGAAATGTCGCCGGTCCAAAATGTCGCCGGGCCAAAATGTCGCTGGGCCAAAATGTCGCCTGTCCAAAATGTCGCCTGTCCAAAATGTCGCCTGTCCAAAATGTCGCCGGGCCAAAATGTCGCCGGGCCAAAATGTCGCCGGGCCAAAATGTCGCCGGGCCAAAATGTCGTAGAACCAAAATTCGCTCATTCATTTGGTAAGAAAAATGCAAATGTACAAAAATGCTGTTTAACACCAAATTTGCAGAATAAATGATTACTGCCTTTAATGAATGTCTTCGTTAAAAATGGGACTGAACTAACTGAGTTTCTTGATGAATTCTAAAAAGATTATTCCGTTTTGATTCGCAACTCTCGGCTGCTTTTCAGCAAACAAATAGAATACAAGCGTTACGTTATCTTATTTCTTGTGACTCGCTATCTACCAACTATAGAACGTTCTGACGGCGTTCAATTCTGACGTTCGATAAATTTTTTAAAACTTTTCTTCAAGAATAGTGTGCATTTGTATGTGACCGATTTTTTGGGGCCATTCTACGTCAAAAACTGTGGTAAGAATTCGAACGATACCCGCAAGTACCCATATATGATTTAGGGCTGCGTGGTTTTTTTGCGTCAATTCGTTCAAGATAGTGGAGTAACTGAACGTTTTCATCGATATGCGTGACTGTCATTGCTCAAAAAATGATGAACGGAATCAAATAAAATGTTAGGAAGCAGCAGGGGGACAGATTTTGGGGTCAATAACACCAGAGGGTGGAGCAATCGAATGTTTTTTTTTCCTTTCTTTTTTTTATCTGTGACTGATATATCTCAAAAAGTAATACAGTAGACCCTCGTTTTCAGCAGGTTTATTTTACGCGGTTTCGATTATACGCGGTTGAAGATTTGACACCTTTATTTTATTTACGCAGATGAGTTTCGGTTTTACGCTGATGCGGCAATGCAAACAGGTAACATTTTCCTCTCTTTCAAAACCCAAGCTCCTATAGATTGCAGATTACTTGTAACTAACTGCATTTTGGCGTGCTAATAATCGAACTTGGGTCCTTGGAGACATTTTATGCGATTGGTTCCAGAGCTTTTTCCATTATAGAAGTAAAGTGATTAAACTCACACAGTTCAGAACTCACTGGAAGAAGAGCTTTTAGGAGTGACAAAGGAGGTCAAAACCAACGAGGATACCGACTCCGGTGACACACAACCAAAAACGCTCACATTGAAAATTTTGAACCATTCGTAGACAATAGAAATAATCTTTTTTCTGATTTGTTAGTAAAGGAGGATTTTATCAAGGAAATGACGCAAGTGGTCATGGATGCGTTAATGCTCAGCAAAGAATTAGAGGAAAAATTCTTAATGACTACCAAAAGACTATCATAGCCAGCTCTTCTTCATAAACAGAACACGAAATTAGTTTGTTTTCTTTATGCATATTATGCATAAAAATCGAGATAAGTACACATTAAACTTTTCATACAATTAGTCATCACCAGAATGAAGTATTTTTTTATCTACGGAACCTAATCCCTATTTTGAACCCATTCCCTATTTTTGATATTAGATCTCAATTTACGCGGTTTTGATTTACGCAGCATTTCCGTGGAACATAACACCCGCGTAAAACGAGGGTCTACTGTACAAGGGTTAAGACAAAATTTGGTCTACAGGCTACAGGTATATCTTAAAGGGCGAGTTGCTCATTTATTTTTGGCTTCAGTCATCCCAAAAGGATGGATCACCGAATATTTTTAATCGTTTTATGTGACTGCTATATCTCAAGAAGTAATGCGAGGATTCATACAAAAATGTAGTATGCAAGTGAAATTAAACGAAAACAAGCCTTATTTTCGTTCTAAGTTGAGTTTCGTAATCGTTTACGTGAGTCAGTGTAATTAAATAAACAATGAAAAATATACTGGTTGAGCAAGATATCAATAAAATCTAAATTAGCCGTGTATTCCTCTCATTTTTGTAGCACTTTAACTAGCGTGGGTGTTAAATAAAAACTGAGTCTGCATTCTTATACAATTTGCGTAGTAAAAATTCAATAATTAAAACAGCATTTTTTTCTGAGAGGGGAAAACTTATTTGTTCATTATTATTATTATTATCAGTATTCTTTTCTTTCTGAATTACCAAGCTATATTGAGCTAGAACTATTACTTTTTGAAACTCATTTTAAAAATAAGTCTAGGTATAGTGCCTAGAAAGAATAGTGTGCCGATCGGCGCTTTTTCCCCTTCGATTCTTGAAGACAAAATGTATGAAAACCGCTAGAGGGCAGTGCGGTCGAGGTGTACGTTCAATTTCGCGGTTTTTACATTAGTAGACGCGGGATTTTGTTACAATTTAGTTCCGCGTTTCTCTTTTTTACCTTTATTTCGTGAATATTTCATGAAACAGCGTTTAAGGCTTTTAATGGAGGCATCAAAGTTTAATATTAGAAGAAGTAAAGCTTTATCTTGTTTCGTACCAGGGTGCAAAAGTGGATAGAAAACATGCAAAGAAAAAGTTTCGCTTTTTAAAGCTCCAGCAGTGAAGAAAAACTAAAGAAGTGGAACTCGTTAATTCCCAGGTTAGATAAAGTTTTTGATAAATATTGCTCAATTTGTGCTCTGCATTTCGAAAAACATTTTATTGAAACGCAAAATGAGCATATTATAAATGGTGAGGAAGTTTTGATTCCCCGGGGAAAACTTTTTTTAAAAGACGAGGCAATTACGACAATTTTCCCAAATCTGCCAACATACTTTACTAAAAAAATACCAAAGCAAAGGTCCATCAGGAATTATGCAGTTAAGAAAAATGTTCCCTGTTTGAAAAAAATAAAACTTGATCTTTCCGCAGATGAAACTGAAATAACCACGTATAAATCTATTATAGATGAAATTGTTCATATTAATTTGCCTAAAACGAATATTGGGTTTGTATGAAATTTAAGAAATCTCCAAATATTGTAGTTTTTGTATATAATGAAAATTATGTGGAAAATAATATTGACGATAAAAAGATCATTATTGAAGTAGAAGAAAATTTACAAATCAATGCTACTATTTTGGTCAAAGGTGTAAAAGTAGATTATCCTGTTCTTCGACTCAGACTGAGAAGCCCCGATAATTTTAATTAGCTTCAAGAATTTAGAAGCAGTTTTATTTTGTAACTAGCGGTACCCGCACGACTTCGTCCGAAGGAGAAAATTAAAAGGTCATTTGATTAGCCTGTATATTTACAAATAATGGATGATGAATTTCTCGCCAATTGGCTATGTTCATTCGCTCTTCCCATGTTACGATTCCACGTCAGGATAATTTCGTAATTTACTCGTCCATCTTATGATAATTCTGCTTCGGAAACTGTTTTTAAAATTTAAAAATAAAAAAAGAACAAAATCGAATTTTCGAAAATTCGCTTCGAGGTGCACACCCCCATGCTACAAACTAACTTTGCACTAAATTTCATGAAAATCGGCCGAACGGTATAGGCGCTGTGCTCGTCACAGGGATCCAGACAGAATTCCGGACAGAAATCCAGACAGAGAGACTCGGCTTTATTATTAGTAGAGAAATAAGAGACGCGCTGTTATTGAATACTTAGGGGCCATTCATTAATTACGTAAGGATGATTTTGGCAATTTTTGACCCTCCCTCCCCCATGTAGGGGTACGTAAGAATTTTCACCCCCCCCCCCTCCCCCATTCTTATGTAAGATTCCATTTCGTTTTTCAAAATGATAAAATAACAAATCTTGAATCGTTACATCACTGGAATCGTTATTAAATTCACATTATTAAATTAAACCTTTTGCGTAAAGAAATAGTTACTGAAAAAAATCTAAACTGAATGTTTTTTCGACTTTTTTTTTTGATGTAATATTAATTACAAATAAAACATGCCGTACGCAAATTCTTTGTAAAACAAATAAAAAAACATCCTAACACGTTTCTTACCTTCCAGACGCAAATGGAACATAATCTCTGCCAAATCACTTGACCGCGCAATGTCTAATGTGAAATATCGACTTGGAAAATATTATGTAAGAATGAGTTTGACCCTCCCCCCAAGTAAGGGTACGTAGAGGCTTTTCCAACCCCCCTCCCCCTTGGGACCCTTACGTATTTAATGAATGGGCCCTTATAGTCTACTTTTCATTGAAGTAAGGTAGTTTTTTTAATAAGGTAATACGGTAATTTTATATGCTTCAAAAAATAAACGAACACCCATGTAACAATTAGCACTTATTACAGAATTTGTCTTTTGCGCAGAAATAAGTTTAATCCGAAAAACGGGGTTTTTAAACTGCGAAATCAGCATGCAATCGCTGATTTAAAACGAGTCTGATTGAGGAGCATAACGTACTACTCGAGTGCAGCGCCACCTGGATTTTCCTCAGATCTGACCTCACTTTTTCCCCGCCGATCGGCACACTACTCTTTCTAGGCACTATAGTCTAGGTCAAAATTGATCTGAATAATCTCATTGATATCAGTTATTTCACCCTACATTGTGAAATTTTTTCTTTTCTATTTAAAATTGGAAAATGTGATTCAGCTGACAAGCGCTACTTCGCAAGCATGAAAGTATCCTCTTGAAAACCTCTAATAAAATAGCTGTTCTGAAATTGTCCCCCTTGATGTTCTATCGGATATATAAATTTCATGAATGTTGAGAATTGAAAATATTTGTCATCGCGTAGAGTCGTTTTTCAAAAATCTGTGTGAAAGACACCTGTTTTAGCAATTACGGGTTTCATTGATTTCAAAAGATTTGACGGTGAAGATTTCGACGTAATTTCAGAATTTTACTCATAAGACAGAGTTTCCACGGCAATAATCTGTCATCTCTGTTAAACATTTGTTTTGCTGTCCCAAAATCCCGGTCGCAAAGGACATACAAATGTCCTCTCAGAGGAAGGTCTCGAGCAGTCTTGTTAAACTTCTTCAGTTTCATTTCCAGAAAAAGTCTCAGAACAGTTTTGATCTTACTTTAACCAACGTATATCTCACTGAAAACCTAGTTTTTTTTTTTTTTTTTTTACAGTTCTTAGGGTGATGTTAAAAAATCTATGAGAAAATTAAATTTCATTAAGATACCTTTCTACTTGATTTCCACCCTGGCCCGTGATTTCGAATTTTTCTAGTGAAAGGGGAGAGGGAGGATAACGGGCATATAACCAATGCAAATTTCATAGGATTGCTATAAAAAGCACTTCCACTTGTATATATAAAAAAAATTCAAAGTCGGGGGCCATTCCGCCTGATCCCCTAAATTACTGACTTGTCGCTAAGGTAATAATATGCTAGAGTGAAGGAGTTATTTGTTTTTACTTCATTACGCCAAAAAATACAAACCGCCTATTCTCTTGCCATATTCACATAGCGCCTCACTATTCTTTCATTCGCCTTTAGAACAGTTTCGTTTTACTTCCATACCAATTTTTTGTCTGAATCCTTGCGTTACATCTTGATCCTTTGCTTTACATCTTGAGTATCATTATTAATCAGATTAAACGAGAAAGAGAAATCCGTTGCAGCAGCCTTTCGCATGTTTACGTTCTTAATAGTATACAGAAAAACGTATGTTTTTCTGAAAACTATTAATTTTCTGGAATTAATCTGATGCTTACGAATTAAGACAGGAGAAAACGTTTGGAATTTTTGAAGGAACTTACTTTGAAAGGCAATTAATATTCTTTCGCAACTTTTATGCTGAAAAGCATCGACGTACATTTAAATTTTTCGTACCAATTGAACTAGCGAATTTTGGGCCGGCGACATTTTGGACCGGCGACATTTTGGACTGGCGACATTTTAAACCGGCGATATTTTGGACTGGCGACATTTTGGGCCGGCGACATTGTGAACTGGCGACATTTTGGACTGGCGACATTTTGGGACGGCGACATTTTGGGACGGTGACATTTTGGACCGGCGACATTTTGGGACGGCGACATTTTGGACCGGCGACATTTTGGACTGGCGACATTTTGGGACGGCGACATTTTGGGACGGCGACATTTTGGACCGGCGACATTTTGGGACGGCGACATTTTGGACCGGCGACATTTTGGGACGGCGACATTTTGGACCGGCGACATTTTGGGACGGCGACATTTTGGGACGGCGACATTTTGGGACGGCGACATTTTGGCCGCGACATTTTGGCCCGCGACATTTTGGCCGCGACATTTTGGGCGTATACCGCTCAAAAGACATGTGTACGACGGCGCCGATCAGTCTTGGCACGGGCCTGTCTGGATCTCTGTCTGGATGTCTGTGACGCGCATAATACCTAGACCATTCTGCCGATTTTCATGAAATTTTGCACAAAATTAATTTGAAGTATAGGGGTGTGCACCTCGAAGCGTACTTTTGAAAATTCGTGTTTCTTCTTTTTCTGTTCCAATTTTAAGTCCATTTTTCGCTTTAATTTGATCCTATGGGGAAGAAATATTTCATTTAGCGCTTAATTTTGAAAAAAAAAGTCTCTTTTTGCTTTTGAGCTTGCTTCATCTTTAAAAATATTTCTAAGGTTTTTGATGGTTTCTGAAAAAAAAAAAAAAAAACCTTTAACGCCCAGTAGACGTTAACTATATGTTCAGGCGAACCAAATGACCTTTTAATATTCTACTACGTGCAAAGCCGTGCGGGTACCGCTAGTAAGATATAAATCCATTATTTTTTTCATGTTTGTATACAAATTGTCTAAAATACCTTTCCTTGATTGGAAGCTTTTTTTTTTTTTTTAAGTGTTCGTTTTTCGTTAATCTTCTTTCTTCTGTTTCTTTCTTTTTGCTTAATTGAATTTTTTTTTCGTAAAATTTTATCTTTTACTTTTTGTTTCGTTTTCATTTTTTCGTTTCATATCTTTTCTCGTAGATGGATAAACTAAAAATAGAATAATTTTCAATAGCCTATATTGCAAGGAAATTACTTTAGTTTTTTTCTCTTTCTCGAACTGTACTTTTTTTTTGTTTATTTATTTTTGATTTAATTGGTATTTCTTTTGAAGCAGGTGCTTATTTCCCGAAAACGGTCTGTGCAAAAATACAGAGCCTTTCATTCCATCGATCGTTCGGAAAGCAGCGTCGGTCGCTTCTGCGAATAAATGCGCGCGCATCGGATTTCCTCTCATTTCTAATATGGCGGTTTAATACCGGCTGGAGGTGCAGTCAGTCGAAGGCGGTCGTAATCCTAAATTTTCTTGCTTAGAGCTTTCTAGGAGTTTTTGTGAGTTCATTTATGGTAATATTGTAAATAATCTAGTTCATTTTGTATTCGCCAGTAAAATTGGCGACTCCAGTGGTCTTGTGTCTTGCGAGGTAACTTAAATTTGAAGTGACATTGAATGTTGATATTTTTTATTGCTATTTATGTGCCGGCGATCTATCAAATAACTCTTGCTGTACATTTTCTGCATTCTTCCTATTGAAATTCTATATTTGTGTGAAACTGTTATTTCGATTATTATAAAATAGTATTCTTCTGCGCATGTGATTTATTTTTTATTAATTTATTTTTTTTTTAATTTAATGCAGTGACTTCTTCAACATTTTACTACATTAATGTTTTTTTAATGTTTTTTAATGTTTTAATGGATAATTAGGGCATAATTGTGTAATTTGTGAAAGATTCTGGTTTTGTGAATGAACTCTGATATGCTTTTTTAGCTTTCCTTTAAAGCTGAAAAAATAATTCGGTTTGTCACTGCATTAATTACACCTGCTAAAAAAAATTTTCAGTATCAACATGTTTTTCTCAGTATTAATATGTTTTTTCTCGTTTGGTAATTAAGTTTCACGCTATATTTTTGTCATTTAGTTCAAAAAATGAACTTCTTTTTGGGTCAAAAATTTGCGGCATCTTTCTTGCCCTGGAATGTTAATGACAGCTTCAGTTTTCTAAACAATTTTTATTTAAATTCCAAAAATCGGATGCGTAATTGTGTACAAAACTTGTTTCAGTTACTTTATTTGTTTATTTATTATTTTGTTGAATTTATAATTTGAAAAAAAAAATTCATAAAATAAATTTTGAGTTTAAATGTATTCCCATTGAAATGTTCAAACTGGTAAAACTAAGTTTTAGTTAAATACTTTTATTGTTTATTGTACCATGTGTTGACTAAAAAACAATATTACTTGACTTTTAATTTAGTATGTTTTACTATTTACTGCATTCATTTTGGGATGCTCACTCAAAATCTTTAAGTTTGTCATTAAATTTTAACTGCTTAATAAAACTTCTTTAATAAGTTTTCAAATTTAAGATAATAATTTTGACCTAGCTGACAAATTTAAGAGTGATTTATATATTTTTATCTGCAACATATTTAACACAGCTTTTGTTTATCCAATGCTTCAGCACAAATGATACTTTCATTTTTGTTTGCTTACATTAAAAATGCTATTTCTTCCCAAAATGTAACATAATACAAATACAAATACAAATACAAATGTGACGACCAGCAACAGGCACTGGGCCCAGCTAGGCTGGTCCTAGTCAATTAATTAGTCCCCAATGAAGATCAATGGCCCTCTTAAAGCTATCCACTCCCTTGCTCATTACCACCTCTTCCGGTAAGCTATTCCAAGTGCCCACGACCCTGCTAAAGTAGTAGTTTTTCCTGATTTCCAAGTTAGCCTGAGATTTAAATAGCTTAAAACAATGACCCCTTGTCCTGCTTTCCCCGCAAAAATTTAATCCATTTACATCTTTCATTTTGATAAATTTAAATAACTGAATCATGTCCCCTCTGACTCTCCTTTGCTCCAGGCTATACATGTTAAGCCTATTAAGTCTGGTATCATAATCTAAATCTGAGAGTCTCCTTACTAATTTAGTTACCCTTCTTTGAACCCTTTCCAATACAAAAATATCTTTCTTCAGATAAGGCGACCAAAACTGAACAGCATACTCCAAATGAGGTCTTACTAAACTCCTATATAAAGGCAGAAGAACTTTCTTAGATTTGTTTGAAATAGATTTATTGATGAACCCAAGCATTTTGTTGGCTTTGTTACTAGCAATACTGCACTGTTGACTAAACTTGAAGTCCTGATTTATAAAGACACCCAGATCCATAACATTTTCTGCCTGATTTATGACTGAACCCTGTAAACGATATCTCATACGCTTATTTCCATGACCTAAGTGTAGCACTTGACATTTCCCTACATTAACTGCCATACCCCATTTATCTGCCCACTTAGTAATATGATCTAAATCCTCTTGCAGCTGTTTTACTTGTTCTTCATTTTCGACAATCCCCATAACTTTTACATCGTCAGCAAAACAATTCATGCTTCCAGAAATATTATCATTGATGTCATTCATAAATATAATAAACAAAAGAGGCCCTAAAACTGATCCCTGAGGAACCCCACTTAAAACATCACTCCAATTAGAATGATTTCCTCTCACAACTACTCTTTGCTTCCTACCAGTAAGCCAATTTCTAACCCAAAGTAAAGTTTTTCCTCCTATTCCAATGTCAGCTAACTTGCTGAGAAGAGCAACATGCGGTACCTTGTCAAAAGCTTTTTGAAAATCAATATAAACAACATCCACACATTTTTTGTTATCTAAAGCTGAGGTAACCTTGTCGTAGAAATGCAATAAATTAGTAGTACAGGATTTACCTTTCCTGAAACCATACTGCAAACTAGTCAACAGACTATTAGTCTCTAAGAACATCATGATCTTAATTTTGATCAAAGTTTCGAAAATCTTACAAATCACCGAAGTCAAACTTACAGGTCTATAATTCCCAGCAATACCTTTAGACCCCTTCTTGAAGAGTGGCATTATGTTAGCCAGCTTCCAGTCCTCTGGCACCGTCCTTGAGTTATAAGAAGCATTGAAAATATTCAAAATAACATCCACTAATTCCTCTGCACATTCAACTAAAATTTTTGGATAAATATTATCAGGTCCCGGAGCTTTAGTTGCTTTAATCTTTTTCAAATGAAATAAAACCTCCTCCCTGGAAAATACAAAATCCTCAAGCTGTATAATAGCTTGTGTCTTGTTAGTGTCAACTGTTGAGATACAGTTATCGTTAAACACACTGGAAAAAAAGTTATTTAGAACATTTGCAATATCCCTATCGTTTTGGATTAAATTTCCATGCTCATCAACCAAAGGCCCAATTTGACTGTTTCGAGCTTTCCCAGAATTAGCGTAAGCAAAAAACCTCTTAGGGTTCCCATCAATGTCATCTGCCAGCCTTTGCTCCAATTCCCTTTTCTGAATCCGTACCAAATACTTAAAATTTCGCCTTGCCTTACCATACTGGAGCCTTTCCGCACTCTGACCAGTATCTTTAAACTTACGAAAAGTGGCTTGCTTATAATTAAGAGCTTCTTTAGTCTCCCTGGAGAACCACATGGGCCAAATTTTGGTACTAACACCTTTTCTCCTAAATGGAACATAGTCCCCAACGGTTTTAGCAAGTTTATCCTTAAATTCTGTCCACTGCTGATCTACGTCGCTATTTTCCAACCCTGACGAAAAAACCTCTTTCAAGCTCTGCCTAAGTGCAACAAAATCGGTGTTTCTGAAATTGGGCACAAACCTAAAATTATCATCTTTGCACACTTCAAATTTAACCCGGAACCTAATGCTGTTATGATCACTATCTCCAATATGCTCCCCTACACTCAACCCCTGAACAAAACTACCTATGTCACAAAAAACTAGATCCAAAATGGCCTCCTCTCGAGTTCCCTGAGTTACAACTTGATCTAAGAAACAGTCACCAATTACTTTTAAAAATTCCTCTTCTTTGCCATTACCAGGATAAAAATTATTCCAATCAATACCCGGAAAATTGAAATCCCCCATTATGATAACGGATCCCTTACTGGACATGTCACTAATAATACGGTACATCTGTTCATCTTGTCCCTGGTTTGAATTAGGTGGCCTATAAATGTTTCCAAAGCGTAGCTTTATGCCCTTACTGCTCATCAACTCCAGGCAAACCATATCAATATCAGTAGGCTTATCATTTATGACCAATTCATTGCAAATAAAATTGTCTCTAACATAAAATAAAACCCCACCACCTCTTTTACCTACTCTATCCTGTCTGAATAAATTATACCCAGCAATATGTAATAACTCTGCATCAGATTCGGTAGCCCATGTCTCTGTAATTCCGATAACATCCAACTTCTCATCCATAACTATGCTTTTCAATTCATCCATCTTGTTCCTAATACTGCGAGCATTGGTATAGAAAACTTTAAGCATGCCTAAGTTGCTTTTATTTAACACCCTGAAATTTCCTAAATTACAATTGTTAACATTACTACTCTTGTTTGTCACTTTATTTCCATTTCTAGCAATACCCAAAAACATATCATTCTCTCGATACCTGGTGCTTGAACCATGCCCCCCATTCCAACTTAGTTTTTTGACTCCAAAGCCCTTAAAATTAATCCACTAACCATTTTGACCCCTGTAGAGCTCAGATGCAGGCCATCCCTAGCAATCCAATCCCGTTTACAATGACTCCATACATCAATGAACCTGATACTGCGCTTTTCGCAAATTGACTTCAGTAGCAAGTTCATACACCTCGCACGTTGATTTAGCCAGCTCCTATGCACTCCATACCTGGGAAGCAAACCAACCACTTGGACATTTGTCGAAAAGCTGGTTGCTTTATCCAACAGGGATTCCCATTCCCTAGAAAACTCCTCATTTTTACTGTGGCCTACATCATTTGTTCCCACCCACAAAGTAACCATGTCCTCCTTATTCAATACTCCCTTCTTTTCAGCAACCATATTAACGTCTTTTACCCGAGCCCCTGGTAAACAACACCTAGCCACCTTACGCTTTACTCTCCCAACTGTGTTACCCACCTCCCTTACCATAGAGTCCCCCAAAATTACACCCTTAGTTTCCCAATCTAACTCCTCATTTGAAACTTCCCCCTGAATCTCTGGAACATTTATACCCTCTACAACTGGCTTACACCCTAATGCTAACTGGGCTTCCAAAACTAGCATCTTAAGTCTTAAGTCTGAGAGTTCAGCACATTTAGTGCAAATATAATCCTCTTCAAAAACAGACTCATTTTCCCCCTTATACAGGCAGAACATATGACATAGATCACAAGAGATCCACCTGTCCCCCTTCCCACTCTTTACCTCTTTCATAATGCATACAACACCCATTTCTACTCAGTGAATATGTTCCAAAAGGCAAAACAGTAAGATAAAAATGCAAAAAAACACAGAATAAATACTAAAAACAGCAGTAAATAAACAGAGTTACTACACCCAATAAAGCACACAAGATCAAAAACCAGGAGATCACCACATGTTAGGCTTAGCTCCAAAAAATGCAAAAACACTTCAAGAATACAATAACAGCAAAAATGAGCCCCCAAAACACAATAAAACTAAATTACATGATAAAGTGAAGTAAAAAAACCTAAAACTAGACAGTAATAATGAAAAATTATAGTAAAAAAACACTTATCAAATTAGCAGCAAAAAACACTCCCTGCATCACAGGCGCTAAGTTAAAATGCTGTGTCAAATTCAAAATTTTTTGCAATTTGCATCAATTAAGTATTTGTTTTTAGTAGTATAAGCTTACATTTTGTAATGCTTACTAAGTCTGAAGCTCGCAACTGTGCTTCAACACTTTTGGGTTATTCTGGTTGTCTGTTTTGGTAGTCCCTGTTACAGTGATCTGGGGAGGGGGAGGAATGGAGATGGTGAAAAATGATAATTGTGTAACTCTGCATAATATATGGTTTAAGTCAAACCATCATGAAAAACAAAAATGTTTCATGTCACTCTATTTTTACGCTGCAGTCTGTATATGAAATTTCTCTTTGCAGAACTTAAATAATTATACAGTACAACCTCGATTATCCAAGCTAATAATGACCTCAGGAGCCTCGAATGTTGGAATTCTCGGTTAATAGAAACTTTATATAAAAACTTGTAAGGATCGTAAATTGTATTAATTAAAAATACGATAGAATATTTATAAAAGATGGACAGATAAAAAGTAATGTTTTACAGTTAAAGAAACTAAAATGGAAAATAACTTGTTGTACATTTTAAAAAGTCAATATAATTATTTTAGCAATTTCAAGTTAAATATTGAAAGTTGCATTAAAAAACAAACACACACATTTCCAGAAAATATTTTTACATTTTCAAATTGAAAATTCCTCATTTTCTTAAATTTACATTATTTTTTTGAAAAAGAGACTTCATTATCGGCTTGGTTAACAAAAACCTCGGATAATCGAGGTTCTACTGTAACTTCAATTTTTAAGCAGAACAAATACACAAATTGTTATTGACTTGCGGACATGATTTTTGAATGGATGTAAGTATTAGTAGAAGTAATTAAGCTTAAAATCCTGGAAAAAAAAATCCCCTGAAGAAAAAGTGGCTAGTTTTTGTAGACCTGCAAGCATGAAGATGTATATTGGTCCGCATACGGTGTGACTGATCTAAAACAAAATGAGGTTTTGCATAAAATAATGTTTCTAAATAAATTTATAAGCATTTTACGTTTATTAAACATCTCATTTGTCTTAAACAAAATTTACATAATGCAGCTAACTAGTTTTGATTTTAAAGATATTATCAAACAGCTCACACCAGAAACATTTATCTAAACATAAAATACACTAACCTACACTGGTGTGCAAAACTTAAGCAACAAGTGATTTTTCGGCCACAGCTCCTCAACAAAGTATAAGATAGCCATGAAATTGCAGTACAATATGCACGTAATTCAGTAGAAAGACTTTGTATACAAATTTTAGAAATAAAACGTCATAGGTGATATAAGGGTACGTAAAACTTGAGGGTCGGCGCGCGCAGGTCAAAGCTGTGATAAAAGGATGAAGAAAGCATAGTTAAAAACATTCGCTGCAAGTGCAAGTGACTTGTTTTGTGAAACATGTCTTCAAGAAATCATTTAAACAACTTTACTCAAGGAAGAATGATTGGGAAGCTTGAGGAGGGGCGTAGTGTGACCAGTGTCGTCAAAGTGTTTGGGATCAACAAAAGTGTTGTTTCTCGTGCTTGGAATGTCTTTAAAACTACTGGTATAGCTGTTCGGAAGGTTGGTGGTGGCCGTCCAAGGAAAACAACACCAAGAGATGACCGTAACATTGTCATACAGGCAAAAAGAAACCGTTTTCAGTCAGTGAGCGCCATATCTCAGCAACTGTGCACAGCCACAGGACGACAAGTATCAAGATTTACAGTGGCCAGATGCCTCCACAAAGGTGGCTTATTTGCTAGACGTCCTGAAGGCTGCATACCTTTAAAAGTTAGCCATCGGCGGCACTGTTGATAGTGGTGCAGAGAACACAAAACCTAGACACCTCATCAATGGAGTCGTATCCTCTTCACAGATGAGAGTCGTTTTAGTGCTATAAGCGATTCTCAACATCAGTTGATCTGGAGAGAGGTTGGAGCTTGATTTCATCCCAATAACATCGCGGAAAGAGATCGTTACGGTGAACCTGGAGTTTTCGTCTGGGGTGGCATTATGTTGAACGGGCGGACTGAGCTTCAAATCTTCGTCCGAGGTTCTGTAACTGGAGATCGTTACTGCAAGGAGGTAATCCTAGCCCATGTGCGTCTGTTCCGAGGGGCCATTGGACCAGACTTCATTTTTATGGATGACAATGCTCGGCCACACCATATTGCTAATGTTCAAGAGCTACTGGAAAGTGAAGACATCAGACTAATCGATTGGCCAGCTTACTCTCCAGATCTAAATCCCATAGAGCATGTGTGGGATGCATTAGGGAGACGTCTTGCGACACGACAGTATCCTCCTGGTAACACCCATCAGCTGAAAGATGCGTTCAAGGAGGAATGGAGACGTTTACCCTAAGAACTCCTGGATAATCTGGTTCTTAGCATGGAGAGACGATGTCAAACAACGATTGCAGCAAGGGGAGGACATATCCCATACTGGGATCTCAAGTGCGATTTTTCTCTCTCTCTCTGTCACTCCTTTCAAGTTTATCAACACTTAATTACAAAAGCAAATCTTCTTTCTCAAAATGTAAAAATATACACAACAAACCTAACATTAAACAGCTTTCCTTGTTCAATAGAATGACACCAGAAGATTGTGTTGCCCCCTTTAAAAAACCTTTTTTGTTCAATATTATAATTAAATTTTTTGTGGTGAGTATAAGTTAGGGCGTACTTTTGAATCTTGCAGGGAAGAGCACCTAAGTCCATGTGTGCCACTACCTACCCCTTATAACACAAGACATGTTGACTTCTCTGACAGATAATGTGCATGTAGCAATTTATTAAGAAAAAATGTTTTGTTTGTTTTAATTAAATTATTTTAAGATGCATTAATCAGAGAACATACATTTTGCAGTGGCGTACCTAGCATGGGTGACACCTAGGGTGGTAATTTGTGGTGTCATCCCCCCTCCGTCCTACAGATGCAAAAGAAAAGAAAAATATAAACATGAAATTCATGCAATTCAGAAACAACTTCATTTGTGTTATAGCAAAATTTTCAGTCGCCTAATGTACAAAAAACAGATAAGAGTGGTAAAAAGCGGGGTCTTGGGTTTTATCCCGCAAAAATTTTCAAATTTTTAGTTTTAAAAATGCATTTCAGCTTTATATTTTTCAAAACTTGCAAGGTTTGTTTTTTTTTTATTTTTTAAAAAAATCAAAAAAGTCAAATTTTTTTAAATTTAAATCAGATATTTTTGATTTTTTTAAAATGTTCAAAGATTTATAGATATTAATTACTTTCCATTAATAAGCATATTATATTTCATGCAATAGATGAATCCATTCAACTTACTTTTAAAATTAAGATAAGTTTTCTAACTATTCAATGATATTTTAAGATTTATAAAAACGTTATAATGCTTAGATAAGATGTGATTTTGTTTTATGGTTTGCTTGAAGATAAAGTTTCGATTGTCATGTACATTTTTGGTGTAAAATAATATGTTGAACAATTACTTTTCTGAACTATATTAATCATGGTGTGTATAAGAAAAACTCAAAATTTTTATTTTGTTCTAAACTAATTTTGTAGTGAAAGCAATTAAGTGAAAATGTTACACACACAGAAGGAGGGATCTATGTCGTTTTGCCTGTGAAAGTTAAGATAGTATAATGCAGTATAGTTACATTTAGAGCAATACGTCCTAAAAATGCAGAAATAATTTATAAAAGTAAAATCAACTGATTTTAATTAATGATTTTGTTAAAAAAAAGTCACTTAATTCAAATCAATTGATTTAAATCAATGATTTTTTTGAAAAAATCACTTGATTTAAATCATGATTTCAATCAACAAACCCTGCTTAGACACCCCCCCCCCCCACAGCTGGGGCCATAACTGGTGTGGGACCACCAGAGATTTTGAACATTGATTGCTACAATGTTGTATTAAACTTTCTTTTTATTTACACAGCTTTCTCTACCAAGCTATGATGAGGCTCTTCATAGTTGCTCGAGCCTACTTCATGCTGAAATATTCCTGATTGTTCGTCGTCGTCTGACGTCATCATGGGAAGTAGCTGCTCCTCTGCCCAAAAGAAAAAAGATAAAGACAATAAAAATGCTCAGAGTGGACAGTAAGTATTTTGTATGCATAATTAGTTAAGGTCTTTTAAGTATTGTTTTTTATTATAATTCTTTTTTTTTTTTTTTTTTCAAAATTCCAGTTAAAATTCTGACCTTAAGTTTATTTATTCAGTTTTTCAAATTTAATAGTTTGAAATTAAGGTTTTAATGCTGGTACGAACTTTCTTATGTAATATTAATTTTTCATATGCGTTGAAAGTTGAAATCATAAACGTAAATACTTTTTAGAACTCAACTGCTGTGATTCATTTTAAGGAAGTGCAGAGCATTATTTTTGTTCCGTGTCTTGGTTCTTATTTGCTATGTTTGAAATGTCTAATGGTAAAAGCTTTTAAATTATCACTCTTCTTTACTGTAAATTCAGTTATGTATTATTTCATTATTGTACCTATTTAACCCTAGCATCAATGACCTGGTGCCTATTTGGGGCTTTTATCATAATTTTTACCCTTTGTAACTAAGTCTTGGTGATTTTGCTTTTAGTCCTTGTTATTTACATGAATCTGAACTGAAGAAAGTTGTAACAGTGTTTTCAGAAACATTTTTACTTCCTTTTACAAAAAAGGAAATATTGTTTTCGCAAAAAAATTTTCACTCAAAAATTGGCCTTAATTTTTATTTTGCTCACCCCCGAATGAATGTTGGTTTTTTTTTTGACTCGACCACACGTGGATATATGCCTTAGGAACATACAGACACCCGAAATATCCATTTTGACGATCCCCGAGTAAATTACAACGAGTTTTCTCGTCACGTCTGTATGTACGTATGTGTGCGTATGTGTGTATGTATCTCGCATAACTCAAGAACGGTATGTCCTAGAAAGTTTAAATTTGGTACGTGGACTCCTAGTGGGGTCTAGTTGTGCACCTTCTCTTTTGGTTGCATTCGGGTGTTTCTAAGGGGGTCTTTTGCACCTTTTTGGAGGGAAATCATTGTTAATTTCGATGTAAACTCAAGTGGTGTTATAATTTGGTGGACACTTGGAGATATATCCCAGTCTTTTGGTCGCCAACTTGGCGACAAATTTGGCTTTTTTTTTTTTTTTTGTATTTTTAAATCTGGTATAGATTTGGCCATTGTTGGTGATATTTAGAGAGTAAATTATTGAATTACATTAAAATTGTCAATAATGGGAAAATGGCATTAAATTGGAGTAAAAGGAAGTCATGTGATGCACACATCAGCTCATTTTTTTTTTGGGGGGGGGGAGTTTTTTTGGCATTTGAAATGTTTATACTTATATTCAATAACCCGGGTACCCATTACACTGTACATCAAAAAATACCCTTCAAAATGCATCTGACACTATTCTTGATGATTCTCATGTAAAGTGAGCCCTTGAATCAAAACATGACCAGCGTTTTCCCCCATTATCCCCCCCCCCATTTGATTTTGCTGCCCCTCCTAATTTTATTCAGTTTTCAGCACCTATATAGCAATTATTTATATTTGATATGGGAAACAGTATTGTATTCACCATTAATTATATTTTATTATTAATCATATTGTATTCACCATTCCACCCAAGCTTTAAATTATAAAGAAGTTTTGATTACTTAATTATTATAGCGGTTGTATCGTAAAATGTCTAGAGAATTAAGTGTTACTCCCACCAAAAAGATGTTTCAGCAACACTTTTACAATATGCGTCACCTTATGTGGATGGATCAAGCTGGAAACTACTGAGCTGTGAGATCAGCGAAAGCAGTTTGAGATTTTCCTTTAGCAACATGAAAGCTCAAGATTTACCTTTTCTGAATATAGCTGACATGGAGTCGGAGTCGCATCTTGTGGCTGTGTGGAGCAAAAGAAGAGAATCTTTCAAGGCACCCAAGACTTCTGTATTTTCAATATATTGTAACATTTTTCTTTGTATTAAATTGGTTTGTGGGCAAGAAATACAATGATGATCCAGACATACCTGTTTCACTTAGAATCGAGAGCAGATCTGTATCAATACCTATTACTGTGACTGGTCTGGAGCTGTTCTGGCATGTTTTTATCTCAATTGAGCAAATTAATACATTGGCTTCCCTATCCACTTGTACAGCAGTCGTTCCTTCTAATCGGAAGTATTCCATCATAATTTGAATTAATCTTGATTTGTTCTCAGAATTCTGCAAAAATTTAAACTATAAAGTCGTTCCCACTACATTTTCTTCAAAAAGCATTAATCTCAGACATTTTCGACATCATCCTTCTTTGTTTCTTCTCAGTGTTAGTTGGTAATGCATCAGCGTATCCATTAAAAACCTAGAAGCTTCACATAAAAAGTTTTTTCTGAAGACACCTGAAGTATTTGTGAAATATGTTTTTATTATATGTCTGACTCGTCCTATGCCAATGCATGCATAAAAAATCCTTCATCTTTAATGGATAAAGCGATTGGTGGTGTGTGGCTTAACAAAAGGCTTTACTAATTCAATGATAGCTGCCACGCTTGTATTTTTATCCTTTCACAGAGAAACCCAACCAAGAATGGAGGGTAGTTGAGGGGATAATTCATATTTGAGATATCTTGTAAATAATCGTTTGATTTGAAGACGGAAGCATCCTGGTCAAAAACTGAGGAAGACGGAACAGAACGCTCATTTCTAATTAATAATAACTCCTTTTTTCTTCTGAAGTTTAACCAGTTCTGAAATTTCCATTGTCACATAATTATATGGAAACATAATTTAAAAAAAAATCATTCTTGAGTAACTATTTGCAATCTAAAATGTACAAAAAATATTATTTTGAGATAACAATGATCTTTTTATTAAAAAGAAAAAAGTTTTGAACGATTTTTGTGTGTGTGTGAGTTTTTTTTTTTAAATTCATTTAATATTACAAAAGGAACTTGAAGCCAATTTACGATTTATGGTAGTTTCAAACAGCTAAACAGATCAGCATTGAATTTTCACACCGAAAATTTTGCATTTCAGACAACAAAAAAAAAACACAGTTTGCAGATCATTATGTTTATAATTTTTTATGGGGAAATGTCGGTAAAACACAAGCACCAATTCAAACATACATAGCATTTTTTTTAAACTGAAAAATAACAACTATTGACTAATGTATGAAGGAGAATATTTTTAAAAAAATACTCTAAAAATGTTTAAAAAAATTATTTATTTTAGAAGCTTATCTCTGTTCTGCTGCATATTATATAGAACACAGAAATTTCAGTTTTTTGTATCAAAACAAATGTTAGAAATTTTTTATTGGTTATTTTAAGTTATGTATTGAAACAATATTACTTCTAGAGCCTACAGTTTTTTTTTCAGAACTGAAAATTTTTCATTTTTGACCGAGTTATAAGGAAAACAAAAAGTACTAAGCGGCCATCTTTGATCCACCATTTTGGATAGAAGCTCACATGGGAACTAAGGGGACTTTTTAGGATTTGTTCTACACATGTTCAGGAACTAATCCTGAAAAATTCAGCTAATTATAAATTTATGGCGCATCGACCCTATTTTTAGGCCTAAATTTACTGAGCTAATTTTGAAATCTTGTTGAAACGAATACTAATACAATAAAATATCTGTTTCAATGAAATAAATTTTTAATCCTGATGTAATTTCCATTACAGTACTTGAATTCATTTATAACGAAATTCATTTTACAAAAATTACGGTCCCTTGAAGTTTATTGGTAACAGGAATTCACTGTACATAAAGATAAATGAAATAACAGCAGTAAGTTACCACCTCTTAGCCAGGGCTAAGGCAGAACTAATGCAATATACCAGACAGCCCGGTTATCACGTATAGAAACTGCAGTTTCGTTCTTATTAGAACTCTTCAGTCTGGAATTGTGAATAACTGAGCTGGAGGCAGATGTCATCTCATCCTTCAATTCATGAGTCGAACTGCACCATGTTGCGGACACTCGCTAGTGACAAATATTTACTTTTATCTACCAGTTTGTTGGACTCTTAGCTTCAATGAAATGACATCTGCCTCCAGCTTGGTTATTCACTCATCCAGACTGAAGAGCAAGGGTGCCCATATAGGGGGTAAGGGGCCTTAGAAATTAGAATTTCCTTGCTTTTAGTTCTTTTTTCTTTGCCAAAGTGTAAAAACATATGTTCTCCAGCCATTAACGAATAAGTAATTAAAAATGTCAAATTTTAATGACTGTAATCTGTCCTGAAATCTGCTTCCATGGGGAAAATATCCTGCTAAGCATGATTAAAGTGTCTGAGCCCCCCCCCCCTTACAATTTTGCATATGGGCGCCCATGCTGAAGAGTTCTAATTAGAACAAAACTGCAGTCTCTTTATGTGATAACTGGGCTGTCTGGTATATTGCATTTAAAAAAAATAGTTTAAATAAATAAATAAATAAAAAAGTATCTTATAGCATGGTTTTGATATTTAGCACAGTATGAATTAACCTTGTTATACGAGGGAAACCTGTATATTGTTTATTCA
The DNA here is from genome assembly GCF_026930045.1 of Uloborus diversus. Taxonomy (NCBI): domain Eukaryota; kingdom Metazoa; phylum Arthropoda; class Arachnida; order Araneae; family Uloboridae; genus Uloborus; species Uloborus diversus. Next base: position 77,650,402 of record NC_072734.1, on the reverse strand, counting down.
TTTTCTAATATTTCAGGTCTCCGTATGATGGACGTCGTCGCTCGACTGACAGTCTGCCCTATGGCAAAGGTTCCCCTTCGTCATCCAGGCGTCCATCCTTCGACCCTAACTCCACCCCAGCTCCTGTGGCAGAGCAGGCAGAGAGCCCCGTAGATTCTGGACAAGCTCACAAAGTTCCTGTGGATGCAGCTCTCTCTTCGATTAGCGCCGGTGGATCATCTTGTTCACCTCCACCAGGGACGGTATGTAACTTTTATATTGAACTGCAGTAATCCCTCATTTTACTGAACTTCACTTATATATCACCCTGCTGGGATTTCAAATTGCTGGCGAAGTAATTAACATAGCTTTAAAAGTCTAACCAAATTCCAAAAGTCTTGGCCTTTTATTTAACTTAGTTCTTCCTTTATATTTTATTTTCAAATAATAGTGTCATTAAGATCAGACACAAGTTTGGACTGGAATAAAAATTCTGACTTAGTTCTTCCTTTATATTTTATTTTCAAATAATAGTGTCATTAAGATCAGACACAAGTTTGGACTAGAATAAAAATTCTGACTTTAAAAAAGTTCTTTATATTTTGCAATGGCTCAACTAACATTTTGAAAGTCCAACATTGCCCATTTTATTAGTTATTTAAAATTTGCACTTGATTTATAATAGAACATCGTAAAATTTCACTTTGCATTTATAAAAAAGAATAATACACTCATTTTAATACGAATTTTCTTTAGACTGGAACTCCACTGATAAAAGATGCACCATCTCTTGATGCCATTGGTCTTCCTGATTTGCAAAAGTTTCCTGACCATGTCCGGGCTCTTTTGTTGGGCAGAGTGGCCGAAATTGAAGTTTTGCCTCCTCTCCAAGAGATTACATTGTACATAGCTGCAGATTTTTATGGTAAATGTCTGGTTTTTGATTTTAATTGACATGAACTTTCTCTGGATTAAAACATCCTCCTATTCTTAATAAATTTAAACCAGAATAAGAGGAATTATTTTCTACAGATTTAATTGTTTCCCTGAAGTATTTGTTCCAGTGCATTGTTTTGTTGCATGTTGAGATTTTTGTTAAAATACTGGAGTTATTGCGATTGGGAAAACATATTTTAAAATTACTGAGAGTTGAATGGTTCACATTAAAAAAAAATTAAGAACCTTTTTTTGGCATTTTATTATTCTTACCTTCATTTATGTAAACCTTTCACTTTATTTTATGGTATCTATTAGCTGTTTTCGAGTGTTTGTGTGAATGTTGTTTGCTCAAAACCACCCTAGTATCTTTGAAACAGTTTTAAGAAAATTTTATTGTTTATTATTTTTATTTGAATTATGTTATTTTACTTGATGCGTCAATGCTAAGAATTTCAACTTTTTTTGTATTGTATTTTTATTAAGACTTCTTCAACTCATAAAAAAAAATAATGACATTACTGAAATCTATGTGGGTAAGTTGCACAATTTATTTTTTGCAACTAAATGAAAATCTGCTTGCAAACATAAATGAGATTTCAGAATAATATAATTAAATAATGACAACATGAAATAACAATTTATGAACTGGACACCATAATGACTTAAAATTCGTAACTACATTTCCATTGATTGTATTTGCTGAGGATAGGAAAAGTTGCTTAAAACGTAAGTAGATATTGCTTTGTCTCTCTTGATTCTACTATACTGAGAAATTAAGTATTTTTACTGTAATTGGTGCAAATGAAAAAATAAATCTTATGACATTTCTCATTAGCCAGGCTGCCATTAGTTTTGTATTTAATGCCTAGTTTCAGTTGATTTTTACTATGAAACATCTAAGTTTTGGTTTTAAAATAATGTACATATTTGATGCCGTAGATTTTATTTGAATACACAAGCTTAGATTTAATAAAGTTGTATTAATTTAAAGGATTAAGAAGTGACTTAAAGTAAAGCTTATGAAAAATTTGAACTGTAAGTGTTGAAGTTCATTAATGTTATTTTAATGTGTTTTACACTTTATAAAATTCATTATACTCAATTTACTAATGTTCACTTAATAGCTGCTAAATTTCCTAGGAACTTTGTTGTTTTTTCTGACACAACTTAATGCACAAGTATAAATGTAGGCTTTCTTTTGGATGGATTACTTCATTTTTAGTTTTGAAAACTCAAATGAAAAGTTTTGAGAAGCATCAAAGCTGTTTCACTTTTTTATTTCTTTCTATTTGTTCTCACAATTACTTTTTTTAAGAGGAATTTTCATTAGAAGGTTGTATTGTTTCAAAATAGATGATGATTACTAAAGTAAACACACCGGTAGTGGCTAGTGCTTCAGTAGTGACCACTTCAAGGTTTCTATTTGAAAAAAAAAATAGGATTTCAGGTTTGCCCAATAGATTCAAACGTGCAAGAGGTAATACTTCCTGCATGTTTGATGCACTTTTGAATCCATTGAGAGACCTTAGTTGTGAATAAAAACAAAAATTAAGTCGGGAATTTTATAAATCTGCTGTTTGAAGGTAGAGTGCAGTATCTGCAATTTTTTTTTTTTTTTTGCATTTTTATCTTCAATTGTGCTTTTACTTTATTGAACAAGCTTGCATATTTGGTTTCAGCTAAGAATAAAGCATGAAGGAAATCTCTCATTCTATTATTTATCTATTATTACTATCAAATCTGAAACTTTTCATTCCTCTCAAAAACTCATTTTTGCAGATACTGCTGTTAACCTCCTTGGGGGGGGGGAGAATTGTTCTTTAATCTTTGGAGCCTAAACTGTTAGTATCAGCTTCATTGGGACAAAAAAAAAAAAAAAAAAGAGAGAGAGAGAGAGATTAAAAAAAAAAATATTCTGATACTTATATTGTACTACTAAGTACTCAAAAGAGTAACTTCATTTTTGGATTTCAAAAAACTTGTGTACTGAGAAATTTAGCAACATATGAATAACTGCATTTGAACCAAATTTTTTAAACTACTATAAATAATTGGCTCCTTAGCTGCGTGTTTTTGATGTGTTTAGTTGTGTTATTATTGTGGGTATATTTATTAACTGTTAATCATATTTTTAGCCCTTCAGTTCATTTTAATTTTACATATGAAATAAAAGTATTTATGTAAATTAAAGCCAGGCCTTGTAATAGATCCAAAGCATGTGACTGATTTTCAAATCTTTTTCCTTTTTTTCCAGATTCTGTTGTGGAAAGAGATGCACTAATTGAAAGAGTGTTCCCTTATTTGAGGAGGTACACTGCAGAAAAGGGATATGAACTGAATGTCACAGATTTACATTGGGGAATACCTGGTGTAGGTCTCGTGGATCACAGTATACCTAGTATATGTATGAATACATTAGAAAAATGGAGAACGAGAAGGAGACTTCTAACTTTAGTAAGTTTATGGATTAATACCTAATTCTTACTTTATTATTATTTTTTCCTCTTCTCCTGTCTGCAGTATTTCTTCCATCAATCAATGAGCAGCGCAATAAGATGAAGTATAAAAATGTAAGTAAAATTTAGTGTCTTCAGAGTTGTTGTTTAAAAACTTTAAAATAATGTGCACTTCCTGTCCATCTCACCTTAGCGACATAGATGACAACAGGGAATGCATTCTTGCCCCCTGCCCCAACAGATGACACATTCTTGCCATATAATAACGTTCTCTTGTTTTATTTAAAAAAATTGCTGTAATGGAAATTTTGTTGTGTAGAGAACCAAGCTTAATGCGATTAAGTAAATATCAGAAACTTTTTAGATTGTGCAATGTCTTTTTCAATGTATGTCAACTGTCATGGTATAATGGGAGATTTTAATTTTCCAGGAATTGATTGGAATAATTTTTACCACAGTAATAGCAGAGAAGAGGAATTTTTGAAAGTAATTGGTGATTGTTTCTTAGATCAAATTGTAACTCATGGTACTCGACAGGACGTGATTTTGGATCTAGTTTTCTGCAACATGGAAGGTTCTGTTCAGGGGTTATGTGTAGGGGAATACATTGGAGATAGTGACCACAACAGTATTAGGTTTGGGATTAAATTTGATATGCACATAGTAGAGAATTTCAGGTTTGTGCTCAATTTTAGAAATACTGATTTTGTGGCACTTAGGCAGAGTTTGAGAACCGTTTTTTCTTCGAGATTGGACTATAGAGATGTGAATCTTCAGTGGGCAGAGTTTAAGGGAAATCCAGCGAAAACGGTTGGAGATCATGTTCCTTTTAGGAGAAAGGGTGTCAATACTAAAATTTGGCCAATGCTGTTCTCCGGGGAAACTAAAGACGCTCTAAATTACAAGCAAGCCACTTTTCATAGGTTTAAAGAAACTGGTCACTTCTTGAGGATATTTTTATTGAAATTCAAGCTGAAAATGAAATAACAATGAAATATGCAAATTATTGTTACGTGTCTCTGCCTGCAAGGCAACCTCTTTTTCAATGAAAAAAAAAAGGATGTCTCATTTATAAGCTCACATCTGCTTTGAAAAACAGATCTTTATAACCAATGTGATGTGTGTATGCAATAATTTTGCAATTTCTAAAAATTAATGTTTTTATCATCTACTGTGGCTTTCGTGCACAATTCTGTCGACCAGAGAGGTAATCAAAGTTGAGGAAAATTCAGCTAATAGTTTGGCGCCACTTTTCCAGTCTAAAAAACTAATTGGTGAAATTAAATATATGAGGCGGCGAAAAGCAAAGGATGTTAGTGGACATTTTCAAGTTTTGAGTAAAACGCGTTTAAAGATAAGCTCCTAGGTAGGCTTTCATTGAAATGTTTTTCTAAGTCTTGCTGTATGATAGAACCTTCTAGTACCATCTCTTGCCCCAAGCCAGATGAGAGGTTCAACTACCATTTGTACTGGTAATCTTCAAATTTTTTATTTTGCCACTTACACATACATCCCTTTGCTTCTCACTGCCTCATACTTGCATTCATACATGCATGCATGTAGTATATAGCATGCATTCTGTTATTGGTAGACTACTGCAATGGGGGTTTGGCTGCCTTTTTTTCTCGTTTGGCGGCATATTTTTACTCTCAGCGCTAAGGTATTGCATTATTTCTTACATTATTTTTTTAATGATACTTAAGCTTTGTTTTGAACTGCTTTCAAGTGTCTTGAAAATGAAACATTTCCTTTCCATGTAGGTTGTTTTTAATGACAATATTGGACCAACATTATTACCAAGATCACTACCAAAACCTCACTATGAATCTGCAATGGAGTTGGTGGAGAATGAGGAAGATAAGGAGCTTTTTCATAAATGGTACTTGTTAGATTCACATGCTTCTCCCATGGTATATATCTTGCAACCTGTCATTAAGCACTATCCTGCTTTTGCTGGAGAGGATCCTGCAGAGAGGAAAAAGACTTTTTTGCAATGGAAAGAAGAAACAGAAAGAATGATTGTTGTCCTGGGGAACGTGTTACCTGATGGCCAAAAGCAAAAGAATCTCACCTCAGGTGTTTGTCTTTATAAATAGAGTAAAACCTGTTAAGATGGAATTCAGGTTAGAGTTATTGAAGCAAAAATTCCTGTTTTGACATTGTTGCACATTTGTTTTACTAAGAGAAAATTCAGTTTCAAATTTATCTTTAATTACTCATAAATTCCATCTTGACAAGTTCAACTGTAATTCCACTTTTGTTTGTATCCTCCACCCCTCTTGCAAAAAAAAAAAAAAAAAAAGCTTAGGAAATGCAAGAGGCCAAGGAACTGAATTCTGAAAAAATGAAAAATTGAAAGAAAAATAACATACAATATCAGTTTGTAAATTGATAATACAATATACCCCTTCTGGGATGTACACAAACAGGGCAGGGGTTTTATTTTTATTTATTTATGTATTTTTTTTCTTTAAACATAAATACTCTCATGTTTGTGAAAATTGCAACACCATGAAGGAATTATGCAAACATACTGAAATTGACAGGAATAGTGCAGTAAAAATAGGCCAAAAAGCACCTTGGGAGCAAACAAATTGCAACAGAAAATTATTCTTGTGGTAAATAGTAGGTAATACATTCCTAATCAACATACTAAAAATATACATCCGTACTGTTGGGACAAATGTGTTTTTTAACCGCCATCTTAAAAATTTATGAAATTTTAAAAAAAAAAAATCGTGTATGGTATCAAATGAAAGGAAATTTCTTGATGAAAAGGAATGTAATGTATACTTAAAGAGAAGTGAAGATGCTGAGAAACAGATATTTATATTGTAGTGAAAAATGCAGTTTTTTTTTTTTTTTTTTGCCGCCAGCTTGAAAAACTATGAAATTTTTTGTTCTTTAAATCATGTGTAGTATCAAATGAAAGGAAATTTCATCCTAAAAATGAATATAAAACGGTATATTTAAAGTGGCCATAAAAAATCTTCATCTACATTGAAGCGAGAAATGCGTTTTATTGGTCTGAACCAAACTTGATACACTAGTGACTGCAAACTTCAGGATTCATCACTCACTATATCCTACTCTTACATATATTTTTTTTTAATACAGTGAGATAAAAGAAACTTGCTATTGTTTTAGTTTTAACTCCTCATCAAGTACCCCACACAGATCACATGTGCTGAGCAGGTAGCCAATAATTTTAGTGTTTTTCATTGTATTAAACAAATGCTTTAAATCTAGCTGTCTGTAATGAATTTTGAAGGCTTAAATTCAATATCCATAGGTTGACATTTTGACATGTTTGTTAACAAGAAGACAGTCTCTATATTTTTAAAATGAGTGTTTTTAATGGGAAGTTGCATTGTCCATGAAGGAAACAACATGCCTCTTTTCTCTAGCAAAACTTTTTATCTGAAGTCAGAAGCCAATCTGATAAAATACTGGTTCACTGGTTGTCATCCACACTCTTTAACTTGAATGCCAGTCTACTGGTAAATGCTTTAAATCCAAACCTTCAAAGCAATGGGGTCTTGCTGCTTTCCTAATGGCAACAAGTTTTAATTTTGTGCTATCCATGCTGGCGGTAAAAATTATTGTATTAAATATTATTGTTTTTGTGAAATTTCAACTAGAGCAACTTTCTGTCTGTTAAGACAAAGTTTTATCCTGCAGGGCTCTGTAAAACAAGTAGGTTTCGTCAACTTTATAAATGTGATGTAAACTTTCCAATGTGTAATTATTTTATTCTAAAATTTTATTCTTTCATTCCTAAAATAGTTTGTCTGCAAAAAAGGACATATCAGTGTAAAATAGTGTCAGTGTATGTAGTTGAGGGTGTCCCTCCAAGAGAGGGTTCTAATACATAAGGCTCAATGTCTTATTGTTGGGGTATTAAAAATTGTTCCTTTATAGATGGATGTCCGCTCGGAGGGGTTTTACTGTAACTGAATGTAAAAATTGGATGAAAGCAAAACCTTTATTCATTCAGCTCCAAGGTATATTATGTTAAAAGAGGAATATTATGTTAAAATCTGCAGAACTTGTGTATGGGTCATTCTTCAAAAAGTATAACTTTTCTGTCACATGCCTTTTAAAGTAAAAACTTTGAGGAACAGTTAATTTAACAATGCTTTTTAATAATAACTTTTATTTTAGTTTATTTTTGGTTCACAACATGTGAATTCTCACCTCCGTGGCATGTCGCACATCTTGTGTGACTGTTTATGTAGCTTAATAACTTGTTAAATAAGTTAAAAGTATATACTTATTTATTTATTATTCCTTTCACAAGTGTCTCAAATGCTAACTGTTTAAGTATATTTAATTTTTTAGTATAGTGTTTTAGTTCGTTTAGTGTTTCGTTTAGTCTCCGTGAGACCTTATTTATGTCATTATTTCTGAGGTGAAAATAAATGATGGAGGGGAAATACATCAATCTTAGGCATTCTACCAAAATTTTAAATTGCCAGTATATTTCAAGTTTACTAAATACTATTTTTTAACATGCATTTGAACAAAAAGGATAACTACTAAATAAGATGTACTTCAGTTAAGATAGCTTAATAATAGATTCACACTATAATTAAAATTGCTCATTGTTTGCACAATTAACAAAATTACTACTTTGATATTAAATTAGCCTCGATTTTTAAATTTTCTTTTTTTTATTTCTGTGAACAAGTCATTTTTTAAAAATTTATTTTATTTATGAGTAAAATAATTGGAACTTAGCTGGGCCATTGTTTATGGTTTCTTCTAATAGGTAACACTTTCATGTAAGAATGAAAAAAAATAAAGGTTTTAAACCCATATGTTTTATAGAAATTATAGAGTAAATCTAAATTTTCAAATCAGAAAATTTTTTAGGAGGGGGACTTAGTTTCAAACATATTTAATTTAAACAATTAAGAAGCATGAATTGACTTGCAAAAGAAATAGTTTATTTAATTAAATGAAAACTTGAAGCCAACTCAACAATTATTCCATGTGGATGTTCCAAATGAAGCATTGGAGCATGATGATGCTTTCAAATGAATTGTAATAATAATAATAAAAAAAGACGTGCTATTTTGTTAAATTAAGAAGCTTTATCATGTACATTGCTAACAGATTATTAATTTGTTTTTAGTTTTTCAAGATGAAATCAAGTTCGTAGTAAATGATGATCCCCAAGAAGCCAAACGAGTCCTGTGGATGCAACGTCGTTTTACGCACAAGCCTTCTGCGGGAAGTGGTGACAAGCCATCGCCAATTACTAAACGAGTGGACCAATCCAAAATTCAGTTAGAGGATTATCTACCAGATACCCAAAAGCTGGTCTTTTATGTGAAGTGGCATGAAGAAGGAATCGATCCTCAAAACTTTGAGGAAGATGAACAGTATATTTCAGATTTTTGTGATACTTTAAAGGAAGAACTTAAGAAGTTAATTGATGGACTTTTGGAAGAAGATTTTCTCGAAGAAGCAAATGAATTTTATAGAGGTAATACATTTTTACTTTTCAGCTTCACTGTTATTTCATATGGGCTGTAGTGAAAATTCTATGCAAAAAAATAATTAAATGTTTAATACCTGTAAAACGTTTAGATAATATCATAAAACTAAGTTTCCCAGAAAGAAACTGAGATTACCAGTCTTCAGCTAATTTTTGGCAGGTTCTTTTTAAATAAATGTGTTTTTGAAATAAATGTATATAGATAATTTTAAAACATTTTAAGATGCACTTAGCCAACTTTTTCTCTTTTACTATATGTTTAGAATAATCAACAGAATAACATTGCAACATCAAACTTACATATATTTGCGCTGCAGGATTAAATTCATATTCTTGATCTTCTTCTTGCTTCTAATCAAGCATATTACTTTCCGGGAATAAATATATCTCTTTTTTTACAGTAAAGAACATTTAATTCAAATATAAAAACTAATTATTTATAACATTACAAAGCAGGGACAAACATTTCTCTCAACACAGAATTTTACAATTTTCCTTTCTCTTCATTCCACTCAAAAATGGCATGTTACATAAACTTAAATAATGACAGAGAATTTGTTCTTAAGACTGCCTTTTGTATTGTGAGTGTCATCTGTTAACAAAAGATACTTTTTTTATGTAATATTCAAAATTGGAATGTTAACTACTGTCACCCTTTGCTGATGTTATCTTTTTATTTTTTAGGAATAGAGCAACCTTTATATATAGAGCTAATTCAACAATATCAGACATGCAAATATCTCCTTAACCATAATTCCATTTCCCAAGACTCGGTGTTAACTTCAATTAAAGAATATGTTCTAGGAAGCGCAAATCATCCATTAATAGTTCAAGGACCAGTGGGCTGTGGCAAGACCTGTCTTATGGCAAAAGTGACTGAAATGGCTTCTACTTGGTCTCCTGCAGCATGTGTAGTTGCAAGAATTGCTAATTTAACCGCAGAGTCTACGACTCAACAGCAGCTATTGAGAAGCATTGCTGAACAATGTTGTGCCTTGTATGGAGAACATACAGCAGTAGTTTCTTCTGTATGTTAATTTTGGTATTTATAAGCATTTTTATTTTACAAACTTTTTTGAGCTCTTAGCATGCAAACAATCTTATTTCTTTTTTTCCCCCGTGTCAAATTCAAAAACCTTCAGCACCTGGTTTAGGGGGCCCTGGCTAATGGGCGGTAATTTACTGAATATACCATGCCTTGCCATCAATTTTCGAGTTGAACCGAACCATTGCTTCGGTCACTCGTCCGGTCTGTGCTAATTCTACATTAGCTACCAGTTTGTTTGGCCCTCTTGGCTTCCATAAGAGGTTTTCCATCTCCAGCTCAGTCACTTTCCTATGCCGGGCTGATGAGTGCTAATAAGCACGAAACTGCAGTCCTCGGCTGGAAATGACTGAGCTGGCGGTGTATTTCATTAATTTGACTCTTGGTCATACACCTGAATTGCAGATTGAAGCCTTCTCAAGGCTTCAACCAGCAATTTGGTTATCTGGCATAAAGTCAGAGTCGACGTTGAATCAGGCGGTTGTTGTGTTGGCTTTGTTTGAAACTTTTCCAGGGTTACCTGGAAGTTTTCCCCTATCCTGGTTTTTAATTGATGAATCCTAGGATCCTGGTAAGAAATCTTTTCTATGAATAGTTTACCAGAATTTGTTAGTGGATACCGTAAAAGATACCTGTTAAAGATATAATTTAATATTTTAATGCAGTAGGAAATGTGTCATTACTATTTAAATGGCAATTTAGGGCAAGAATGTCTATTTTGTGCTAACAGTCCCTACTTAAATTGCGGAACGTGCATTGCAAAAACAAATTCCGAAGTAGAAGAGGGACGGGAGCAACAGTTTTCTTACACCACTTTTTACTGTACATCTGTTCTGTTCTAGATGCATGTATGGCTTCAGGGTTTTAGCATTGAGGTCATTTTCACCCCTATGTGCTTTTCTTTGCATATACAAATACAAAAGTGACGACCAGCAACAGACTCTGGGCCCAGCTAGACTGGTCCTAGTCAATTTACAATCCCCAGTGAAGATCAATGGCCCTCTTAAGACTATCTACTCCCTTGCTCATTACCACCTCTTCTGGTAAACTGTTCCAAGGTTCCACTACCCTGCTAAAATAATAATTTTTCCTAACATCCATGTTAGCCTGAGATTTAAATAGCTTAAAACAATGACCCCTTGTCCTGTTTTCAGTGCTAAACTTCAGCCCCGTAACATCTTTCATTTTAATAAATTTAAACAACTGAATCATGTCCCCTCGTTCTCTTCTTTGCTCAAGACTGTACATTTTTAGCCTTCTAAGCTTGGATTCACAGTCTAAGTGAGAAAGTCCATTTATTAGCCTTGTAGCTCGCCTTTGAACCCTTTCCAATACATTAATGTCTTTCTTAAGATAAGGAGACCAAAACTGAACAGCATACTCCAAATGAGATCTTACCAAACTTCTATATAAGGGCAGAAGAACTTCTTTAGATTTGTTTGAAATAGATCTATTGATAAACCCAAGCATCTTATTGGCCTTGTTACTAGCAATGCTGCACTGTTGGCTAAACTTTAAATCCTGACTTAATAAGACCCCCATATCAGTAACTTTGTCTGCCTGACTAATGACTGAACCTTGCAAATAATAACTTGTACACTTATTTCCATGCCCTAAATGTAGCACTTGACATTTCCCAACATTAACAGCCATACCCCATTTATCAGCCCACTCCGTAATATGATCTAGATCCTCTTGCAGCTGTTTTGCTTGTTCTTCATTTTCTACAGTCCCCATAGCTTTGACATCATCAGCAAAACAATTCCCATGTTCCCAGAAATATTTTTGTGAATATCGTTCATTAAAAAAAAATGAACAAAACAGGCCCTAACACTGATCCTTGAGGAACCCCGCTTAAAACCTCACTCCAATTAGAATAATTTCCCCTTAAAACTACCCTTTGTTTCCTTCCGATCAGCCAGTTTTTACCCAAATGAAAGTTTTCCCTCCTATTCCTATATCAGCTAATTTGCTAAGTAGAGCAACATGCGGTACCTTATCAAAAACTTTTTAAAAATCAATGTAAACAACATCTACAGGCTTCTTATTGTCCAAAGACATGGTAACTTTGTCATAGAAATGTAATAAATTAGTTGCACAAGATTTTCCTTTCCTGAAACCATACTGAAAACTAGTCAATAGATTATTAGTCTCTAGAAAATTTACTATCTTAATTTTTATCAATGTTTCAAAAATTTTGCAAACCACCAAAGTTAGACTCACAGGTCTATAATTTCCCGCACTCCCTTTAGACCCTTTCTTGAAGAGCGGTGTAATGTTAGCCAGCTTCCAGTCCTCTGGCACTGTCCCCGAGTTATAAGAAGTATTGAAAATATTTACGATTACATCTGCTAATTCCTCCGCACATTCAACTAAACTTTTTGGATAAATATTATCAGGTCCCGGTGCCTTAGTCTCTTTAATTTTTTTCAAATGAAGTAAAACGTCATCCCTGGAAAATACAAAGTCCTCAAGCTGTACTATAGCTTGTGTCTTGTTGGTGTCAACTGTTGCGATACAGTTATCGTTAAAAACACTCGAAAAAAAGTTATTAAGAACATTAGCAATATCACTATCGTCCTGAATTAAAATTCCGTGCTCATCAACCAGTGGCCCAATATGAACTTTCCCCGAATAAGCGTATGCAAAAAACCTCTTGGGATTCCTGTTTATGTTATCTGCCAGGCTTTGCTCCAACTCTCTTTTCTGAATCTGTACCAAATACTTAAATTTACGCCTTGCCTTACAATATTGGAGCCTATCTGCACTGTGACCAGTTTCTCTAAACCTATGAAAAGCAGCTTGCTTGTAATTTAGAGCGTCTTTAGTTTCCCTGGAGAACCACATTGGCCAAATTTTAGTGTTGACACCCTTTCTCCCAAAAGAAACATAATCCCCAACCGTTTTCTTTAGCTTTTCCTTAAACTCTGCCCACTGAAGATTCACATCGCTATTGTGCAATCCAGAAGAAAAAACTGCTTTCAAACTTTGCCTAAGTGCCACAAAATCAGTATTTCTGAAATTGGGCACAAACCTAAAATTCTCTACTTTGTGCGTATCAAATTTAATCCCAAACCTAATACTGTTGTGGTCAGTGTCTCCAATGTGTTCCCCTACACATAACCCCTGAACAGAACTTTGCATATCACAGAAAACTAGATCCAAAATCTCGTCCTGTCGAGTACCCTAAGTTACAATTTGATCAAAAAAAAAAGTCACCACTTACTCTCAAAAAGTCCTCTTCTCTGCTATTACTATGGTAAAAATTATTCCAATCAATTCCTGGAAAATTAAAATCTCCTATTATAATGACTGACACTTTGCTTGAAATGTCACTAATAATACTAAACATCTGTTCATCTTGACCCTGGCTTAAGTTGGGTGGCCTATAAATGTTCCCTAAATGTAGTTTATTCCCCTTATTGCTCATCAACTCCAGCCAAATCATATCAATCTCATTAGGTTTATCATTAATTACCTATTCATTGCAAGTTAAAGTGTCTCTGACATAAAATAAAACCCCACCACCTCTTTTACCTACTCTGTCTTGTCTAAACAAATTATACCCAGCAATAGATAATAAATCATCATCACTTTTGGTAGCCCATGTCTCGGTAACTCCAATAATATCCAACCTCTTGTCCATTGTTATGCTTTTCAATTCTTCCATCTTGTTCCTAATACTACGAGCATTTGTATAAAAAACCTTAAGTAAGCCCATCTTACCTTTATTTAATGCTGCGCGATTATTTGAATCCGGACTGTTAAAATCTTTTCTCTTATACTAGCCACCTTATTTCCGTTTCTACTAAAATCCCAATAGTTTGTACCCATTCGAATTCTGCTCCTTAAAGCATGCCCCCATTCCAACTTAGTTTTTTGATTCTGGATCCCCTAAAACCAAACCACTAACCATTTTGACCCACATAGAGCTCAGATGCAGACCATTACTAGCAATCCAATCACGTTTACATTTACTCCACACATCAATAAACCTGATACTAGGCTTAACGCAAATTTCCTTGAGTACCAGGTTCATACACCTAGCCCGTTGGTTTAACCAACTCCTATGTACTCCATATCTGGGAAGCAAACCAACCACTTGGACATTTGCCAAACAGTTGGTTGCTTTGTCCAACAGGGAATCCCATTCCTTAGTAAACTCGTTGTTACTATGGCCTACATCGTTAGTTCCCACCCACAAAGTAACTACTTCCTCTTTATTAAAAACCCCCTTCTTTTCAGCAACCCTATTTACATCTCTCACCTGAGCCCCTGACAAACAACATCTAGCCACCTTACGTCTAACTCTGTCTATTGAGTTTCCCACCTCACGCACCATTGAATCTCCCAAAATTATACCCTTTGTTTCCCAGTTTGTTGCCTCAGTAATAACTTTCCCCTTTACCTCTGGAATATTCTCACTATCTAACACACAGCTAATGCCCACCTCCTTTTTACTAACTTCCTCCTTTACCTCTGGAATATTCCCACTAACTAACACACAGCTGATGCCCACCTCCTTTTTACTAACTTCCCCCTTTCCCTCTGGAGTGTTTACCCCATTTTCACTCCTACAATCTAATGCTAACTCACCCTCCAAAGTAAGCATCCTAACTCTGATTTCTGAGAGTTCAACACAGTTAGTGCAAATGAAATCCTTCTCAGACTGATTCATATGTTTAATGAAATTATTTTTGAAGAAGTCTATTACATGGTTTCATACATACTCATACTAAAAACCAGATGTGTGTGCAAAACTTTTCAATTAACAGTTGTATTGATTAGTGAAGCAAATTTTCATGATAGTTCAGGAGCGCCCATCCTCCCTACAGGCGAACTAAAACTCTCTCAAATAGCCAATTCCCTAAAAATATGAATGGAGCGGTCCAGGCCATTGCCCCCCCCCCCTTCCCTCCCTTTGTAGTAGACCTCAAGATTCAGAAATTTTTCAAGTGGCCAATGGCCACTAGACTCAAAAAACTTTTGGCCACCAGCTTTACCGGGTTTCGAAAACAGCGCTCTAGTATGAGAATGATGGGGGGGGGGGGGGAGGATTTCCATTTCTACTTTTTGAAACAAATATTATGAAAGTGATGCTAAAGGAATGCTAACAAGAAATATAAATTATATTAATCATGGAAATATAAGAGGCACTGGGTGAAGGTTGGGAGTACCTGAAGCATATGGTTCAATGCACCCATTTTAAAGTTTCATAAGAAAAAAAAATCATTAAACCAAAAATAAAGTAGTGTACACAGTGCCATGGACCAACAGTGAAAAAAAAAGCATTTCCCATAAAAACAACAACAAATTCCTTTAAAATCTTTTTGTAAATCACTGCAAACACCATGGCAGTAAAAATCAACTTGCACTTTTCAAGTAACTAGTTTAATGAAAAGAATTAACTGTAAGAAAATTAGCACGAAGGGAATACAAAAAATATTAGATAAACATATGATTTGATTTTTTTCAATAATTAAGATTGTTTTTTTTTTTTTTTTTTTTTTTTTTTTGCATAAAAATAATCAACTACAAACCTCCTCCAGTAATATACAATTTGGTATTTACCGAGAATACATTTCCAAAAAAAAAAACATTATTTTTGCATTATTTGAACTAAGGATATGACCAAAACATGGCGACTACGTTCCATACGCAGCGTCTCCATGTTAGGATGACTATGAAGGGAAAACGATCAAAGGACTGGCTATTTGGCTTATATTTTAATCTGATGCGATTGAAGATTAAAAAATTACAACAGTTATTCGAATAAATAGAAACTAGCCTCCGTTGTTTAAACGATTTTCAATGGAACGTATTCTTAATCTATCGCGTGTATTAGCGTCCACATCACACCAGAAATATAAGATTTAGTTTATAGAAATTTTGTAATAGTTTTTTTTTCTTTCTATTTTTAATGAGGTATAGGATTTTTAATGAAATACAGGATTTATAGGACAACATGGAACATTGATTATGGCAAAGGAATGATAAAACGGGGCGCTCAGGGGGGGGGGGGCTTTGTGCTTTCAAGTTTTAAATTAAATAATATGTCTTCCTATTTCGACGATTTTTAGAAAAAAGGCTGTTTGAGTAAATTGGGAATCAAATAGGATCGGAACGACCTTCGAAGGTTTATGTAAAGAAACATAAAATATGGTGTGTTTTTTTTTTTTTCACTTTTAAAGAGCCAAAATTCGCATAATAATTTCATACTTTCAGAACAAGATTTAAAGCAAAACATAAAACTGTTTTAGAAAAAAAATTGAAAAAAGTAATACAGGGTTCATACACTTTTGGTTAAAAAAAATTCCCTGACTTTTCCAGGTTATTTTTTAGAAAATTCCAGGTTACTCCCTTCATTCAAATTTAAGCTTAAATAACAATATTTTCAAAATAGTCAAAATTGTTCAAAGTAGCAATGCGTAAGAACTGAAACTTTTCCACTTGTAAAATAAAAAATAAAAAAAACTTGGATTTAAAATAAAAAAAAAATCTGTCACAATTTAAGTTTTTTTTTTAAACAATTTGTTCAAAATTGTTTTCATTTGTTAAATATTTGTTAAAAATAAAGTACTTTCAACTTATTTTAGCATTTCTTTGATGACACATGTCATGCATATTTGCGTTTTGCTGTAATTGGCAGCAATCTTTCTCCACTTTTGGTTTACGATTCTTCTTTTTATTTTCTTATTAGTATATTTTTGAATTTGTAGCATAAAAGTAGTTATAAATGATAATTACTCCTTAAAAAACTACCATTAAGACAAAATAGTCCGTTTTTAGCACATAAGCGTCTAAAAATCAATTAGAATTTAAAAAAATGTTCTGGCAATAAAATTTTGCATTTTTCAGAAAATAATTACGAATTACCCAGGAAAAAGGGGCACATTTTGCGTTGTTATCAATAGTTTGCACTGCAATGAACATCTAATGCCATTTTCGGAAATTCAGGCACTTAAAAAGTTGTGTGTACTGCCATCTTGGGAGTGACCAAATATGGCTGCTACGACAAAAATTAAGGAATCATTTTTTGAATTTGTAGCATGAAAACAATTTAAAAATAATAAATCTTCGTGAAACTACAATTCAGTTGAAAAGTTTTTAGCACATTTGTGTCCAAGGCAATGAGTATAAGATTAAGTTATAAGAACAAAATTTTTCATTTCTCAAGGAAATTACATATTTAAAATAAAATTATTAAAAAAAACAAAAAAAAAAACAAGTTGCAGCACATTTTAAGTTGTTTTCATTAGTTTGCAGTTAAAGAAAACATCCAATTTCGCTTTGTTTTTGGAAACTTAGGCATTTAAGCATCATGCTTTTCATCTTATAAATGACCAAAAATGGCGACTACGTTTCATTCGCAGCTGAAAAGACTTTTTGATTAAAAACCGTTTTTCCCAATTGACCCTACCATCCGCAGGCTTGTGCTTTAGGTGCAGGAAAATGTTCTTCTCCTGTTAAATTTGTGCATAATTCCTGTTCACCCTAGGAATTTTTTTCTTTGGAACTATTGAGGGGCAAAAATGGCGTCCGCGGAAGTTTTTTTTTTTTTGGTGGGTGGGGGGTCGCCTTTTTTATTTTATTGCCAGCGTCATTTTGCCTCAAAACTTTTACATTTTTTTCAGGAAACATCGATAAAAACGAAGATTAGAACTCAAGGTACAAAATTCCTTGGGAAAAAATTGGAAAAAAAAATTGGGGGGCAAAATTTTAAATTTCCCTGACATATTTAAATATGTCGTTTTCTCTGACAATTCTAGGTTTTCCCGGAGCGTACGAATCCCGTTTAGTAACTGTATTTTCCTGCATAATTATCCGCGGGCAGCCTATAATCTACAGGTTCTAAAATGGGCCTGAAGAAAAAAAAAAGCTTCGTATAATCGGAGGTGGTGTATAATACGATGTAAAAAAATAAAGTTTGAATTTAATATACCTATTTGAGCAACTAAACTAAAAAAGGTAATTACTTTGAAGGCATAATCAAAATTAATCTGAAATATAATCTAAAATATAATGATTTCTTCTTCAAATCATGATTATATTACGCTAATTACTTGAAAAACAAAGAGTCAAGACAAAGGAGCAAATGCTCTCATCTCGTGCAAATGGCTACCTGTTTCACTGTAATCTGGCTTATTTTACATTACCTGAATCGCCAAGAGGAACATTCAAGCAACGTAAAATAACCAATATACAGGCAGGCAGCGAAGAAAAACATGCATGCTTCGTAAAATAAACAACATTCAGTCGGCGTATGGTCTCTCGATCGGTGAATCCTACTCTTTTCTTTAGATCTAAAATAAAAATAACTCCCAAAAAAAGTTGGCGACTGTAGAAATTTTTTGGGGTCGCCAATTTTGAAAACTGAGTCGCCAGGTGGCGAGTGGCGACCGTAAATCTTGACCTTTACTTTGTAGGCACCCCATAATAGTTTAATCCCATTATGTTATTACATACGGCTTTATTCCGAAGGATATTAATCCATTTAAAAGGCAGCTAAGAACAAGAGAAAAAAAATTACAATAAACAATTGAACATATAACAAAAGTAACAATTTAAAATCAAAAAGAAATCTTAAATAGAGGATTTTACAATTGTAATAGAAATGAAGAGAAAGTCATTTCAGGGAGTCCATGACTGATTGCGCAGACCAATAAAGCTTTCCGAGTAAATTTTGTTTTTGATCAGTTGGGTCAAGTTTTGAGCGGGAGAGGAGATGAGTGGTATTCATGTTGCCAGAACTGCAAATTAGACAGGTACTAGATGTTAAGATACCTATCTTGTGGAGGTGCTCAACCTGGCAATCATGGCCTCTTAATTCCATTATAGCAGACACCTAACTGTTAAAGAATTTCAATTTGTAATTGTAAAATCATGGTAAATCTTTCATTAATTACTCCCTAACTCTCCCCTCCAAAAGAAAAAAAAGTAGGCTGACTTTTATTGGAAAGACAAGAGACATCATACTCCCCCCCCCCCTCCAATGAAGCTTAAAATTATGTGGAAAACACACATGCAAAGGCGCTTTTGGGCATTTAACTGCAAAAAATTTTATGTGAAGCCCCCCCCCCCCCCCGAAAAATTTCTCGCTATGCCACTTGTTACATTTGTATAAACTACTGTATTAAGATTGGCAATAATGTTTAAAGCAAGACCTCTGGTGTGTTTTTATCCCCAAAATGCCCTTTTGCCATGCCACTGGTGTTATTTATTGTAAAACATAAGAATATAAATTTTCTTATGTGTTTTGTTGGTTGAACAGTATTGTATGTATTTGATTTATTGAAAGATGCTTTGCTTTAATTTACCAATCATGTCAAAATTTAGTGAGGAATATTACATAGATTTTCCTTCAAATATTTAATGTACAAAGTGAATCTTATTGACCTCCAGGAAGATTTATTTGTGGTTGCATTCTGTTCTACTTTTTGCTATGGATGGCAACCTAAAATTTTATTGCTGGCTCAGGGTTTGAAATAGGGTTCAATTTCTAGGGGGGAATGTCCCCCTTTACTTCAGATTCCAGGGGGGATTCTTTGGATTTAGGGGAGAATTTTTATAAGTTCTGAAAATTTGTTTAGAATTTTTTTATAATTCATTTTTATTTCATTTTTCTATTCATTCATTTTTAAATTATAATTTTTTTAGTGTAATATCAACCCCACACACACACACACATTTTCAAATAATTATTCAGTAATTTTGCAATTTTATTTTTATTTCATTTTTAATAAAATATTTTACAACTAAGTAACATACACATACACTCAATTATTTTTTTAAATAGATCATTTTCTGGATCTAATTATCCGAATGATGTTCGGTCCCCATTGTTTAGAATAATATTTCTACTGCACAAAGACTTTACTTTAACTTTTTTCTGACGATCAAAAAGTTAAAGTAAAAAATTGCCTATACCTTTCGAAAACGGACTGTCGTTTCCAGCAGCTTTCGGATCACATTTCGACCGGGGGATCGGAATCAGTTGATGTCGGCGGATTGGAATTTGTTGATGCCAGCGAATCGGAATTCGTCGATGTAACTTGAATTGCTTTGAATTGACGGACGCTTTATAAAATTTTTTCCATCTTTCCAAAATAAAAATGGATTTGGAATTTTTATTTATCTTCTCCGCTTTCCCGGTATGGGGTTCGTTATCGAGTTTAAGAATTTATGGGGGGGGAGGGGGGAATCCCGCAGGGACCTTTGGATTGCGCGGAATTTACAGATTTTGTGCGCGTTTCGCGCAATCCCGCGCTCTATTTCAAACCCTGCTGGCTAATCTAAGAGAGACTTAAAGTTTTAGAAAAAATTGAAAAGTAGTCTTAATTTTTTGAATGATTCAAATAATCATGCTTTGATGATAGAAACTGCCTATGAAAGAAACAATAGCTAGAACTGGACTTCAAGAGCTGTTCATAAACAGCAATGATAACGAAGCTAAAGTGGCCTACAAATGGGATCATTTTGATTTTTTTTTCTGGATGGAGGGGGGGGGGGATTTTTCACAGTGGTACCTGGAAATTCCAAAACCATGGATAAGTCGAATGGTGTTTACAAATTTAATGATATTTTAAGATGTGATTTTTAAAAAATGTAAACAACAAAAAATAATTTCTTTTTTTGAACTATCTTAGTAAAATTTCTTCTCTTTAAAAAGTATTTTTAGGTAATACATACTAATACTTAATTTTATCCAAACTATAAGTGTTGCAGTCTATCTATTATGCACTATTCATGAAGAATGAAATAAAAATTACTCTTGAGAAGGCTGGAAGGGGAACTTCAGAAAACTTGAACTACCAATTACTCGAAGGTTTTAGCTGGTCCCTTGGGATTTCAAGTTATTGGCAGTTAACTTGATTCGGGGGGAGGGGGGCAGGGTAGATAAGTTTATTCCTGATGAAGACAATATTTAGTAGACTTAGAAGAATTCATTTTTTAAAAGACCGTGGAAATATTTACCTTGATTCTATTGTAATCCTTATTTGATGCTCTTCCATAAAAGTAAACAATTTTGTTTTGTCCTGTTAAAAAAATTGCTTTTTTCTTTCTCTTATAGAGCACTCCTACGTGGGATTATGCACTAGGAAAACTGTTGTCGAAAGTGTCCGAGTTGAGGCCACTAATAATTATTATTGATGGCATTGACCAACTGGCTGAATACAGTAACAAAGATCTTCACTGGCTACCACGAGAACTGCCCCCTAATGTTAGGTTAATCATTGCTCTTCGTGATGATAGTAAAGAAATCTCCGATATTAAGGTATAAAATTTTATCTTTCTTTGCTTCTACAATGAAATTTTTAGTAATATATGTAACACACGTTCTGTATAATCTTGCAATTTTTTCTAAATTGTCTTAATAATGTTTATGCAATGTTTTTTTCCTCAATGTATTTTTTTTTTTTTTTTCAGATTTTTTTTTTTTTTTTTTTTTTTTTTTTTTTTAAATTTAAAAACCTGTTGAATTATTTCCTTGAGAAATTTGATTTGCATGCCCTATTTTAAAAAATATTCTTTTATTAGAACTTATTTTTATTCCCTTTTATTGAAAAATGCAATTAAAATTTTATAGCTTTTCACATTACTACCATAATGAATGCATATAAACATAATAAATGCATATAGATAGAGCGGAAAAAAAACCCCAGGTTTAACTTTTACCATGAAGCATTATTATCTAAAATTGTCTTCAACCATAAATTAAGCTTAAACTCTTTTTCTTGAAAAAAAAAAAAAGATGTTTTATTTTTAATGTTAGCATTTGTATGACATGGCCACTATCTCATACTCATAATAAATTTTATGCAATTATATTTTCATAAATTTACATTTTTTAATTTTTTAAATGTAAAATGATAAGGTATGTACAATGATATGTATGTATGAATGGTATTTCATCTACATTATTTTCATACATATTTTCAATTTTAGGAAATTTTAGATGATAGCAGCTGCTTTCTTACTCTCAGCAATCCTTCAGTTGAAGAAAATAAAGCTACAATCAATAAAATGCTAGAGAAAAGCAAAAAAAGACTAAGTGAAACCCAGCATCAATTAGTGGCATCGTATTTGGATGAAAGTTCTAGTGCTCGTTATTCTTATTTGCTCGGACTGATTTGTAGTCAGTGGTTTGACATGCTGGAGCCAAGACCTGATAACATGCAGAACAACACAGAAGGCCTCTTCTTTCACTATATGTCTCATGTAGAATCGCGCCTTGGTGTTACTCTAATCACATTTGTTCTTGGACTTTTAGTTGCTGCCAAGCATGGTATCTGTGAAAGTGAAATGTTAGATTTATTATCTTGTGAAGATAGTGTATTAAATATTGTATTTTTTAATGAAAAAACTAAAGTTCGTCGTTTTCCGCATATTATATGGTTGTTGTTGAAAAAGTATTTAGATCCTTTCATTCAGACACAAGTTCTTGGTGGTCGGACTCTAACTATGTTGTCTTCCGAGGCATATAGGACAGTAATAAAAAAATACCTTAAGCAAAAGGGGCACACAATAAAAGCATCTGCACAAACACTTGCAGATTATTTCTTCGGTAAGTGGGCAGAAGGTAAAAAGAAGCCTATTTCTGCCGATTCAGCCGAAGCACAAGACAGGTTCGTTCTCGACCAACCTCTCGCTTACGGCCCCAATCCTAACCGCCGAAAGCTAGAAGAACTCCCCCATCAGATTTTGCAAATCAATGACTCCATTCGAGAGAACTTCTTGTTTGACGCGACGTGGCTTTTATACAAATTTTGTGGATCTGATCCTTATCAGCTTTTAGAAGATCTTTCGAGCCATAGGAAAACATTATCGGAGAACGACAAAGAACTAGATTTGCTTGAAAATGTCATCCAATTGTCCGGCTATGCTCTGCGGAACGACGGCTCACAATTCTTTTCCCAAATGTATGGGCGACTCCGGAGCTTTTTCGACAACTCCGAAAATGCATCGGGTTATCCAGCAATGAAAAGCATTTATGAAACTTCATGTAAACCACCGTTATCCTGTTTGTTGCCTATTGGATTTTGTTTAAAATCTCCTGTTCTAGAAAACTTTACTGTAAATTGTAATTCCGAAAACCACGTCTCTCATTCTCCAAGGTCTGAATCTCCCATGCCTTCAAGCTTCCCATTTACTCGTTTATATACCATCAAAGAGGACAAAGCTCACGTTGTTTCAATCTCCAGCGAGCATAACGAAATAGCCGTCTGGAACATTTACGAACAGGCAGCCGTTCGTAGAATCACGGGAATTAACCAGCCAAAAGATTTGAAGATGATCGATGTTAATCGTGCTTTGGTGTTGTGCAATAGAGAATTGAAGGTCTATCATTTAGATCAAGGCTCCTTGGTAGTCAAATTGAAAGGTTTGATGAATCAACAAATGGCATATTATGGCTTACATAATGAAAAATATGCTGTTGCCCTGTCTAGGAACAGAATGTATGTGAACATGACTAATTTAGAAACTGGTGATTTGGAAACCACTTTTAAAGTTGGAGAGGACAGGTATGAAAGTTTTTGCATATCATTTTATGTATTTGTATATGTATTAGTTTTTATCTAATTAATAAGTTTGGCATTGTGTTACTTTAGAATGTCTTTCAAATTATTTTAATTGATCGTAGAAACCTTAGTCACCAATTCTGATTTGAGCAGTTGATTGCTGTTTGAAGGGAACTACAGTACAACCTTGATATCTCAAATAGCTCGGAAAAAAACTACACTAGTAACTCTTGCAATCACACACCCATATGATATATATATGTGCTATATTTATATGTGCCCTATGTAATCAATTTGCATGACGCTTAGTAAGTTATTCTTCGACAGTTTACTAGATTTGTAATTACCCTATTTTGATGTAACAATTCATTCAATTTTTTGACTGATTACTGTATATTAATAAGCTGCATTGTTAGTGCTTCTGAGTGAACAGACTTCCTAATTTTAATTTTATAATAATTTCTTTCATAGTTTTTCTCAATAAATTGATGGTTTTTTGTTTATGTGGAAAGTATAGTGGGAGTTTGAAATGAACAGAACGATTTCAACTTTCGTTTTTCTTCTACAAACTTAAAAATTCTAACTTTACTTCACATTCAAAAGCTTTTTCCCAGCCATTTTGTAGGAGTCAAAAAAGCAGAATATGAGGATGAGAAGCGCATTTTCCGTTTTTGCTTGAAAACTGATGAAAAATCGACCTCCTGTCCTATGCTCTGCATTTTGTTTTCATTAACTGACTTCAAAAAAGGAGGTTATGATTTCGTCATGCGGCTTTTTATGTATGTTTTTGGATCATTCAAAGACTACTGGACCGATTTGAAAAATTCTTTTTTTGTTTGGAAGGGTATATTTCCCAAATGTTCCCATGGTAATTTGGTCTCATTTGTTGTGGATACGTAATTCAGCACATGTCAGCGGGCGGAATACGTAACAGGTCACATGGTTTTTCCTGTGACCGGTGTATTTTCACAGTAAAGATTTTGCCTTCGTCTTGAATGAGAATTCTAGCGGTATATGGATGATTAATTTTTGCGCCTGTTAATTTTTACTTATAGGTGTTACCAATGTTTTACTGCATAGCAAAGCAGTAAATTAAATATTTTGCCAATTTAATTGCTGAATCAATTACCTTAACATTATTTTAAACTAAAATAACTTAATTTATTCCCTAAAATGTTTTTTTTTTTTTTTTTGAAAATTCAGTTTTTAGACATATTTAGTGTTTATTCCTAGGGGAATTGAATACAGAACACCTTTCCCATGATGTTTTAACTTATATTCTTTAATAATATGTTGTAACTTTTGTCTGATTTCTCAAGTTTGACAATTATTCTAGATTTACTATTTTACAATGCCGCCAGTTTAATTTGAAATTAGGGTTATACTAATTAGCAGGCTTCAAAAAATGGAGAAGGTTCTGAAGTCGTTGGATTAGTTTTTTCTTTGTTCAATGTTCTATAAATACTCGAAGACAACTGTACCCAAGGGCGTGCACAGGGGGGAGGGGGGAGTGAGAAAGAACACCTGTTGGCCTGAACCTGAGAGTGAAGGGGGCCAAATATTTTTTAAACTAGGGGTGAATATAGGAGTAAACAATATGGAGAGGGGACCAGAAAAGTCATTTGTGACGGGCTCCAAAATTTCTGCTTATGTCTGTACCGATTTGTTTTTTTTTTTTTTTTTTTGTTTGTTTGTTTGAAATGGTATACTTCCCAGGCGGTCTAATGGTAATCAAGTTCGGATTTGATGAAATGGAGGGAACTCTTCAAATATCATACTCAGATTTAAAGCAACTTGTACTTTATTAACTTTGTATATTGTCTCACTTAGCGAACCGGTTTTTATGATTTTTTTTTTGTTTAGTGGTTAGGAGGTGGTCTAACTTTACTCTAAGGTTCCAAATCTTTGATTTACCCTAGTTGTTCTTTAAAGAAAAGTTATGGGTAAAAAACTATAAATTTCTTGTAATTTCTCTCACGAACGGTTAAATATAAAACCCATTATTTCAAAGAAAATTTTCTATTGTTTTTTTCTTTAAATCTAAAGGGAAAAGTTTCAGTTTTTTCACGTTGCTGCTTTGAACAATTTTAATAATTTTGAAAATATTGTAATTTAAACTTAATTTTTAATGAAACAAGTAATCTGGAATTTTCTAAAAAAAACAACCTGGAAAAGTCAGGGAATTTGTTTAAACCACAAGTGCAGGGGTGATTGTGTTCCGGTATTTTACCAAATTTCCGGTATTTTCGGACGTATTTCCTGTATTTTTATGTCCGAAAATACCGGAATAATGGTTTTTTTTTAATGCTTTTATCTCTCTACCTCCGCAATTTTTTTTTATTATGTAATACTCATCAAATATACCTGCAAGAGCCTTAAGATGGACACCTATCCCTTAAGATGGACAAATGTCAAGATAATTTGTATCAAATTATCACCAGCTCACCTGCTCATTAACACCAGCTCAAAAGTAACTTAGTAACCCATTAAAAATTTAATCAAATGTATCAAATCACAATATTTTGACTCAGAACTATTTAATACTATGGCAAAGGTACACTTAAGTAATAGGGGGCCAAAGATTACCCCCCCCCTCCCCGTTTTCGCTTTGAAACTTTCAGGGGTATTTTTTGATGAACTCACAATCACCCCTGCACAAGTGTATGAACCCTGTAAAAAAAATTTTTTTATGGGATGTAACAGTAATGCTTAAAGTTAGAAAATAGATACTTTATTTCACTCTTATGAATTATTTTAGTTTTGAAAAAAAATTCATTTCTTTAAAAGCATTTTCTATGTGTCAAAATAATAGAACTAAACCTGGACTTGAAAAGGTTAAAAGCTCTTTACTTCTGATGCATACATTTCAAACCCTTGATGTGTGTGAATGAAGAAAAAGATAGCAACTAAATGAGATAAGCAATGATGTGACGATTGTGTAACTTTTCTTATCTCAAATGAAGTATGAAGCTCTTAAATCCCTGTTAATCAGTTGTTAAGATCTTATGAATATTAATTATATATAATTACTAGTGGTACGCGCACGGCTTTGCCCGTAGTAAAAATTAAAAGGTCATTTGGTTCGCCTGTATATTTACAAATCATAGATGATGAATTTCTCACCAATTTGCTATGTTAATATGCTTGCCCTTGTTATGGTAAATTGCTCGTCCATGTTATGATAATTTGCTCGGTAAAATGTTCTTAAAATTGGAATAAAAAGAACAAAATAGAATTTCTTAAAAAGCTTTGAGGTGCACACTTCAATGCTACAAAGTAATTTTGTGCGAAATTTCATGAAAATTGGCTAAACGGTTTAAATGCTATGAGCGTCAAGATGTTGAGCTTTATTATTAGTAAAGATTAAGAAGAATCTGTACTGCTTAATTCTCATGACCCCAATGGTAAATCACAAAACTATCAAAAACTGTTTTGTCTACTTGATAGAAAATCCTTTAAATATGGCGCTTAGATCAAAATATCTCTAAGGCTTCTGCATTAACATAATCATAGGTTCTTCAAAAACTTAAATATAACCTTAGTTACAAGCAGTTTATAAGTTACCTTCTGAAACATTGCAGACAATTTGATGATTGTTTAAAATCATGCATAACTTTTATATTTGAAGGGAAATTTTCAGTATATAAACATGAGTTTTTCATTTTATATTTAAAAACTCAGTATGTGTGGCATAAATTGATAAATTTATTGACCTTCTTGATTTGTTTATTGTTGTTAACCTTCTATTATTATCAAAATCGTGTCCCAAAGTAATCAAATTAAGCTATTAAAGTACTAAAAATTTTTTTTTTATTTGAAAGCTAGAACTTCACAAAAGAATTAAATGAAGAATTTAGAAGTGCAAAGAAAATCATAGATGTCCACTTTCAAATACTTTTATTTCACTTTATGATTTTTTCACCTGAGATTTATAAAAAGCTAAATCATGATCATGTAATAAAATAGTTAAGCAATTTTTTTAATATTTGTCTCATCCATCAGTACATAATTTTATTCTTTGTTTAAACAGGTTTTTAAAACAGTTTATTGGTCAGTGCTAATGGGAGAATCTGCGTGTGTGGAGATGAAACTCAGAAGCCTTTTCCATTATTAGTCTGGGATTTAACTAGTCGGAAGTTGGTTTACGACCTGAGGATACCCCACCATGAGTTTGTAACCAGGTTGTCTGCTATCAGCGATGATGGACATTATGTCGTCTCTGTCTGTAGGGTTTGTAATTTCAATTGTTTTTTCCAAACCTTTGTGTAAATGAAATATTTGCTTGTATAATTTATATTACATTATAAAAGGTAGTGATTCTAGATGCAATGACCTTTAGTCTAATACTTTCAGTGACGTAGCATTAGGAAATGCTAGTATACTGAGCTTTCTCATTTTAAAATGAGCTTTTTGAAATATATTTTCACATGCAGTGTGTTTCGTGTTTTAGAGCAATAATATATTAAAGTAAGACATACAACGTTAGAAAAAGCACAAATTTGCAAATAACAACAGACACGTGTTTCGGCATTACAGGGAACGCCCTTTTCAATGCAAACAATAATGAGCTTATGGATGAAAAGACATCCGACAAAAGCCAAGAGCAGACAAGCATGCAGCTTAAAAGATAAAAACAGCGGATTAGCCAAACAAAAATGTAGACCGGGATCTGAAGGGGGTTGAGCATACATGGAAAGGCTGACGCAATATTATTTCTTATTATTGTTACAGGCACGATGGTGATTGTGAAACCACATGTCGTCGCCCCCCTAGGTGGTCGACAACCCTGGGGGAGGGGGGAAAGCAGTGGGGGAGCCGTTTGCTGAAACACTCATAACTCGTGAAATATTTGAGATAAAACACTGAAAAAAGTGGCAATCGACGCAAAAAAACAAGGGCTTCATAAAAGCTAAATATGATTATGGACCTATCTTTGTTGGTTTCTGAGTAAAATTCCATTTTTCGCAAACAAGCAAAAATTTTGAATAAAATGCGCAAAACAAACTTTTTTCGACCAAAATAAATTCCAAATCAAAATTGTTTGATTTTTTTTTTCAAATAAAGTCCAAAATATCATTGTTCAGTTTGTTAAAATCATTTAAGTACTGTTAACGCGTTGAAAAACAAAATGACAGTAGCAAGCTCGAACACAATTTGCATTATAGTTCAGGATCTGAAGGGGTATTTTGAGCATGCATGGAAGACCTGAAGCAAAATTATTTCACAGGCACTGTAGTGATTATGAAACCACATGTCTTCGCCCCCCTGGATGGTCGCCAACCCCCGGGAGGGGGGAAAGCAGTGGGGTGGAGCTGTTTGCTAAAACACTCATAACTTGCGAACTATTTGAAACAAAACACTGAAAAAAGTGGCAATCGACGCAACAAAACAGGGGCTTTATAAAAGCTAAATATGACTATGATCATATCTTTGTTAATTTCTGAGTAAAATTCTATTTTTCGCAAACAAGCAAAAAATTTGAATAAAATACGCATTTTTTTTTTTTTCAAATTATCAAAATTATTTAACTGTTTAAGGAACCAATAAAATCTGAAATGTCATTATCCAGTTAGTTTAAAATTACTTAAATATTATCAAAGCGTTGAAAAGTGAAATAAAAGCAAGCTCAAAAAGCATTTGAGATATAATTCACAAAAGGAAAAAAATAATAATTGCGGAATGTACCTTGAAGACTCGACGTAAACCAAAGTAAATCTTGTGGCTCTCTTGTTTTGGCGGTTTTATTTCGTAATGTTATCAAAACAATGTCCTAGTTAAGTGATTACTTAACCTTTAACGCATTATAGCTGCTTAGTATGGGTCACAATGGCACTTTTTTAAAAATTAAAACATTCAAGTTTGCAAGTACGAATTAATTACGGAAAGGATAAATGATCAGGATAACCTTTTTGCAGATTTTACACCTGAGTTATGAAACATAGTGAGCGAGGCTATTGCCACATAAGCAGCATCAAAATTTCAGTGGAACGTTAAAGAAAATGAATAGTCTCTTATCCAGAGAAGTCCTGCAATGGCAATGTCTTCAATAGCGACTGCAAAACAGCGAAAGAAAACCAAAAACACATTTAACCTGGGAAACGTTAGCTTAAAAGTGATGTTAGTACATCTAAATAATCATTCCCATATAATAAACCCAATGCTAGGTTAGGTTCATCAGAATGGTTCACTGAAGCAAAGCGCGATTTCCGATTTCGTGAATGTAATTGAAAATGCTACTTCTTGCAGCAAAACTCTGGAAGAAGCACCCTATTTTAAGAAAAAAGTTCAAGTTATCGATGGAATGACTCTGGTCCATAATGTCCTGAACACTACTTTCAAATGTAGCAAAGATTTTGCTGGTCTCCAAATAAAAAATAATAAAATTTTCTCTCCAATAGTCAAACTACAAGAGTGGACCTTAAACACGATCGGTACATCTCACTGTCGTTTTCATAACTTGAAAACCAGAAGTTCCGGAAAGTACATTACACACACACACACACAATAATTTCTTGTCATTTCCATCAGAAATAAATATAATATCAGCTCTTTACCATGCTCCTGCAATTCTTCCCAACATGTGCTAAGAAGTATTGCTCAACTCTACTATTGAATCAATTCCCCTGTACCTTAGCAGTGCCTTTAGATGTAACCAAGTTTGGGTTTCACTTGAATAAAAATAAAACAATAAAGCCCCACACCTTATGATGCAGCCAATGTTACCAGAGAGTTTAATTCCACCCTGCGCAGGCAAGAACTGTAAATAATCTTGTAGTTTTTTATTAATAATTCATCTTGCTGTAAATACTGTGCTTTTAAGGCTAAAGCAAAAACCCATAAACTACAAAATACTCGGAAGAGAACGATTCAATAGAACAATTACAAGTCAACAAAAATGAGTATGATCCAGCTTTCAGAATTTCTGATATATTAATGCTTTATGTATGCATATTGATGTTCTTCAATTATTTTTTAATGCGCAATATTTTACTAATTTTATTTAATTAGATTTTTTAAAACTCTAGTGTATAATTTTATATTTATATTCGTTTTCATAAAAACTCAAGCTTCTCATTTTTTATATTTATTTAGTACATATTATTTCTTGTATCATTGTTCTTTGTTGAGTAAATTATAAAAAGCAATATCCGCAAAACAATACCCGCAATATTCTTTTGTGCAAATTGAAAACGTAAATTAATAGAAATAAATTAAAATTATATTTGAATTAAAACTACTCTGGGCCTGGTTCCCTAGTTCCTCTCAAATTTAAAGCAGTATATAACAAAATTAAAGCCATAGTTGAATACTTTGCAATTAAAATAAGTTTGTAAACTGAAGAATGAATAGTTCGTCATAAGTATAATAAGGCTATTTTTTTCTCCTTAGCATGCTGCCGTTTTATTCAGTGCGCTAACTTAGGCAAGTGCTTGCATTTTCTATTTCGCTT
Source organism: Uloborus diversus (assembly GCF_026930045.1). Classification (NCBI taxonomy): domain Eukaryota; kingdom Metazoa; phylum Arthropoda; class Arachnida; order Araneae; family Uloboridae; genus Uloborus; species Uloborus diversus. Next base: position 77,619,510 of record NC_072734.1, on the reverse strand, counting down.
TTTAACGCTCACGTTCGTAATAATTAAGTAGTTTTGAACAAACTGAGTAATGAAGTTTCAGGTTTTATTGATTCCCTAAACGGTTAAATAATTTAAAAAAAGAACTTATATTTAAAAAAAAAAGCTT